>NC_057796.1:161693409-161778242 GCF_018294505.1 Triticum aestivum | reverse complement strand
GCGGCGGGGTCGGAGGAGAAGGGCGCGCGAGGACGAAGTGAGTAACGGGCGGGGGGGTACCTGCCGTTAGGCAAGTGCCCTCTTTGCCGTCAGCCAGCCTTTGTCGTCCGCCTTTTTGCCTCTTTGCCGTCTGCTAGCGGACGGCAAAGAGGTGGGCCGTTAAGATTTTTTCAAACGAGCGGGGGGTGGGGGCCACCACACTCTTTGCCGTCTGCCAGCGGACGGCAAAGATTCTTTGCCGTCTGCTGGCGGACGGCAAAGAGGTGGCTGATGGCAAAGAGCTTCTTTGCCGTCAGCCTTTTCTTTGCCGTCCGCTTACGTGTAGCTGATGGCAAAGAGCTTCTTTGCCGTCAGCTAGCAGACGGCAAAGAGCTGGCAGATGGCAAATTAGCTGATTCCAGTAGTGAATGTGCCACCTTTGGGGACGAAACGACATCCGTTGCCTCTTATTGCTTTCGAAATCTTTCAAGTGTCAACATAGAACAACAGGAGTGTTGTGTTCAATTTTGGAATTTTTCAGGGTTCGTTTGGACATTTTTATACATTAACTCGGTTTTCCAGGCATTTTATGCGCATAACTCGAATTTAAACTACATGCACATTCTCGAGTGCATATAAACTAGTTGAAAAATCAAATATGTGTCCTTGGTTGCATGCTTAGGTCCCATGCAAGAAATGGGAATGAATTTCACACACCCTGCCACCGTCACTCGGCCACAAACATTGAGATACCTGGTTTTTAAATTCTAGTAAATCCAAAACTTGTCTGAAATTAATGAAACTTGGCATGCTATCATGGAGCGGCATCAACATGCCGTGGTTAAATTTTTTCCAATTTGGGGCAGGTTTGGGTATAAGCTTCTCAGAAACCAGAGGTTCTCACAACAAGCGTGATGGTTTCGGTAGGGAACGTGCCACCTTTAGGGACGAAACGATATCCGTTGCCTCTTATTGCTTTCAAAATTTTTCGAGTGTCAACATAGAACAACAGGAGTGTTGTCTTTAATGTTGGAATTTTTCGGGGTTCGTTTAGCCATTTTTATACATTAACTGGGTTTTCCAGGCACTTTATGCGCATAATTCAAATTTGAACTACATACACATTCTCCAGTGCATATAAACTAGTTGAAAAATCAAATATGTGTCCTTGGTTGCATGCTTAGGTCAAATGCAAGAAATGGAACTGAATTTCACACACCATGCCACTGTCACTCGGCCACAAACATTGAGATACCTGGTTTTGAAATTCTAGTATATCCAAAATTCGTCTAAAATTCATGAAACTTGGCATGCTATCATGGAGCAGCATCAACATGCCATGGTAAAATTTTTGTCCCATTTGGCGCACGTTTGGGTATAAGCTTCTCAGAAACCAAAGCTTCTCACAACAAGCGTGATGGTTTCGGTAGGGAACGTGCCACCTTTGTGGACGAAACGATATCCGTTTACTCTTATTGCTTTCAAAATCTTTCGAGTGTCAACATAAAACTACAGGAGTGTTGTGTTTAATTATGGAATTTTTCGGGGTTCGTTTGGACATTTTTATACATTAACTGGGTTTTCCAGGCATTTTATGCGCATAACAAATTTGAACTACATGCACATTCTCCAGTGTGTATAAACTGGTTGAAAAATCAAATATGTGTCCTTGGTTGCATGCTTAGGTCCCATGCAAGAAATGGGTATGAATTTCACACACCCTGCCACCGTCACTCGGCCACAAACATTGAGATACCTGGTTTTTAAATTCTAGTAAATCCGAAACTCGCCTGAAATTCATGAAACTTGGCATGCTATGATGGAGCGGCATCAACATGCCGTGGTTAAATTTTTGTCCCATTTGGGGCAGCTTTGGATATAAGCTTATCAGAAACTACAGCTTCTCACAACAAGCGTGATGGTTTCGGTAGGGCACGTGCCACCTTTAGGGACGAAACGATATCCGCTGCCTCTTATTGCTTTCAAATTTTTTCGAGTGTCAACATAGAACAACAGGAGTGTTGTCTTTAATTTTGGAATTTTTCGGGGTTCGTTTAGACATTTTTATAGAGTATCTGGGTTTTCCAGGCATTTTATGCGCTCTTATTGCTTTCAAATTTTTTCCAGTGTCAACATAGAACAACAGGAGTGTTGTCTTTAATTTTGGAATTTTTCGGGGTTCGTTTAGACATTTTTATAGAGTATCTGGGTTTTCTAGGCATTTTATGCGCATAATTCAAATTTGAACTACATGCACATTCTCCAATGCATATAAACTAGTTGAAAAATCAAAATGTGTCCTTGGTTGCATGCTTAGGTCCCATGCAAGAAAAGGGAATGAATTTCACACACCCTGCCACCGTCACTCGGCCACAAACATTGAGATACCTGGTTTTTAAATTCTACTAAATCCAAAACTCGTCAAAAATTAATGAAACTTGGCATGCTATCATGGAGCGGCATCAACATGTCGTGGTTAAATTTTTATCCCATTTGGGGCAGGTTTGGGTATAAGCTTCGCAGAAACTAGAGCTTCTCACAACAAGCGTGATGGTTTCGGTAGGGAACGTGCCACCTTTAGGGACGAAACGATAACCGTTGCCTCTTATTGCTTTCCAAAAATTTCGAGTGTCAACATAGTACAATAGGAGTGTTGTCTTTAATTTTGGAATTTTTCGGGGTTCATTTAGACATTTTTATACATTAACTGGGTTTTCCAGGCATTTTATGCGCATAATTCAAATTTGAACTACATGCACATTCTCCAGTGCATATAAACTAGTTGAAAAATCAAATATGTGTCCTTGGTTGCATGCTTACGTCCCATGCAAGAAATGGGAATGACTTTCACACACCCTGCCACCGTCACTCGGCCACAAACATTCAGATACCTGGTTTTTATATTCTAGTAAATCCAAAACTCGTCTAAAATTCGTGAAACTTGGCATGCTATCATGGAGCGACATCAACATGCCGTCGTAAAATTTTTGTCCCATTTGGGGCAGGTTGGGTATAAGCTTCTCAGAAACCAAAGCTTCTCACAACAAGCGTGATGGTTTCGGTACGGAACGTGCCACCTTTGGGGACGAAACGATATCCGTTGCCTCTTAGAGCTTTCAAAATCTTTTGAGTGTCAACTTAGAACAACAGGAGTGTTGTGTTCAATTTTGGAAATTTTCGGGGTTCGTTTGGACATTTTTATACATTAACTGGGTTTTCCAGGCATTTTATGTGCATAATTCAAATTTGAACTACATGCACATTCTCCAGTGCATATAAACTGGTTGAAAAATCAAATATGGGTCCTTGGTTGCATGCTTAGGTCCCAAGCAAGAAATGGGAATGAATTTCACAGACCCTGCCACCGTCACTCGGCCACAAACATTGAGATACCTGGTTTTTAAATTCTAGTAAATCCAAAACTCGTCTAAAATTCATGAAACTTGGCATGCTATCATGGAGCGGCATCAACATGCCATGGTGAATTTTTTGTCCCATTTGGGGCAGGTTTGGGTATAAGCTTCTCAGAAACCAGAGCTGCTCACAACAAGCGTGATGGTTTTGGTAGGGAACGTGCCACCTTTGGGGACGAAACGATATCTATTGCCTCTTATTGCTTTCAAAATCTTTCGACTGTCCACTTAGAACAACAAGAGTGTTGTGTTCAATTTTGGAAATTTTTGGGGTTCGTTTGGACATTTTTATACATTAACTGGGTTTTCCAGGCATTTTATGCGCATAATTCAAATTTTAACTACATGGAAATTCTCAAGTGCATATAAACTGGTTGAAAAATCAAATATGTGTCCCTGGTTGCATGTTAGGTCCCATGCAAGAAATGGGAATGAATTTCACACACCCTGCCACCGTCACTCGGCCGCAAACATTGAGCTACCTGGTTTTTAAATTCTAGTAAATCCAAAACTCGTGTGAAATTCATGAAACTTGGCATGTTATCATGGAGCGGCATCAACATGCCGTTGTAAATTTTTTGTCCCATTTGGGGCAGGTTTGGGTATAAGCTTCTCAGAAACCAGAGCTTCTCACAACAAGCGTGATGGTTTCGGTAGGGAACGTGCCACCTTTAGGGACGAAACGATATCCGTTGCCTCTTATTGCTTTCAAATTTTTTCGAGTGTCAACATAGAACAACAGGAGTGTTGTCTTTAATGTTGGAATTTTTCGGGGTTGGTTTAGACATTTTTATACATTAACTGGGTTTTCCAGGCATTTTATGCGCATAATTCAAATTTAAACTACATACACATTCTCCAGTGCATATAAACTAGTTGAAAAATCAAATATGTGTCCTTGGTTGCATGCTTAGGTCAAATGCAAGAAATGGGAATGAATTTGACACACCCTGCCACTGTCACTCGGCCACAAACATTGAGATACCTGGTTTTGAAATTCTAGTATATCCAAAATTCGTCTAAAATTCATGAAACTTGGCATGTTATCATGGAGCGGCATCAACATGCCATGGTAAATTTTTTGTCCCATTTGGGGCACGTTTGGGTATAAGCTTCTCAGAAACAAAAGCTTCTCACAACAAGCGTGATGGTTTCGGTGGGGAACGTGCCACCTTTGGGGACGAAATGGTATCCGTTGCCTTTTATGGCTTTCAAAATCTTTCGAGCGTCAACTTAGAACAACAGGAGTGCTGTGTTCAATTTTGGAAATTTTTGGGGTTCGTTTGGACATTTTTATACATTAACTGGGTTTTCCAAGCATTTTATGTGCATAATTCAAATTTGAACTACATGCACATTCTCAAGTGCATATAAACTAGTTGAAAAATCAAATATGTGTGCTTGGTAGCATGCTTAGGTCCCATGAAAGAAATGGGAATGAATTTCACACACCCTGCCACCGTCACTCGGCCACAAACATTGAGCTACCTGGTTTTTAAATTCTAGTAAATCCAACACTCGTCTGAAATTCATGAAACTTGGCATGTTATCATGGAGCGGCATCAACATGCCGTGGTAAATTTTTTGTCCCATTTGGGGCAGGTTTGGGTATAAGCTTCTCAGAAACCAGAGCTTCTCACAACAAGCGTGATGGTTTCGGTAGGGAACGTGCCACCTTTGGGGACGAAACGATATCCGTTGCCTCTTATTGCTTTCAAAATCTTTCGAGTGTCAACATAAAACAACAGGAGTGCTGTGTTGAATTTTGGAATTTTCGGAGTTCGTTTGGACATTTTTATACATTAACTGAGTTTTCCAGGCATTTTATGCGCATAACAAATTTGAACTACATGCACATTCTCCAGTGTGTATAAACTGGTTGAAAAATCAAATATGTGTCCTTGGTTGCATGCTTAGGTCCCATGGAAGAAATGGGAATGAATTTCACACACCCTGCCACCGTCACTCGGCCAAAAACATTGAGATACCTGGTTTTTAAATTCTAGTAAATCCAAAAATCGTCTAAAATTCATGAAACTTGGCATGCTATCATGGAGCGGCATCAACATGCCGTGGTAAATTTTTTGTCCCATTTGGAGCAGGTTTGGGTATAAGCTTCTCAGAAACCAGAGCTTCTCACAACAAGCGTGATGGTTTCGGTAGGGAACGTGCCACCTTTGGGGACGAAACGATATTAGTTGCCTCTTATTGCTTTCAAAATCTTTCGAGTGTCAACTTAGAACAATAGGAGTGTTGTGTTCAATTTTGGAAATTTTTGGGGTTCGTTTGGACATTTTTATACATTAACTGGGTTTTCGAGGCATTTTATGCGCATAATTCAAATTTGAACTACATGCACATTCTCCAGTGCATATAAACTGGTTGAAAAATCAAATATGTGTCCTTGTTTGCATGCTTAGGTCCCATGCAAGACATGGGAATGAATTTCACACACCCTGCCACCGTCACTCGGCCACAAACATTGAGATACCTGGTTTTTAAATTCTAGTAAATCCAAAACTCGTCTGAAATTCATGAAACTTGGCATGCTATCATGGAGCGGCATGAACATGCCGTGGTAAATTTTTTGTCCCATTTGGGTCAGGTTTGGGTATAAGCTTCTCAGAAACCAGAGCTTCTCACAACAAGCGTGATGGTTTCGGTAGGGAACGTGCCACCTTTGGGGACGAAACAATATCCGTTGCCTCTTATTGCTTTCAAAATCTTTCGAGTGTCAACATAAAACAAGAGGAGTGTTGTGTTGAATTTTGGAATTTTTCGTGGTTCGTTTGGACATTTTTATACATTAACTGAGTTTTCCAGGCATTTTATGCGCATAACAAATTTGAACTACATGCACATTCTCCAGTGTGTATAAACTGGTTGAAAAATCAAATATGTGTCCTTGGTTGCATGCTTAGGTCCCATGCAAGAAATGGGAATGAATTTCACACACCCTGCCACCGTCACTCGGCCACAAACATTGAGTTACCTGGGTTTTAAATTCTAGTAAATCCAAAACTCGTCTGAAATTCATGAAACTTGGCATGCTATCATGGAGCGGTATCAACATGCCATGGTTCAATTTTTGTCCCATTTGGGGCAGGTTTGGGTATAAGCTTCTCAGAAACCAGAGCTTCTCACAACAAGTGTGATGGTTTCGGTAGGGAACGTGCCACGTTTAGGGACGACACGATATCCGTTGCCTCTTATTGCTTTCAAATTTTTTCGAGTGTCAACATAGAACAACAGGAGTGTTGTCATTAATTTTGGAATTTTCCGGGGTTCGTTTAGACATTTTTATACATTAACTAAGTTTTCCAGGCATTTTATGCGCATAACAAATTTGAACTACATGCACATTCTCTAGTGTGTATAAACTGGTTGAAAAATCAAATATGTGTCCTTGGTTGCATGCTTAGGTCGCATGCAAGAAATGGGAATGAATTTCACACACCCTGCTACCGTCACTCGGCCACAAACATGGAGATACCTAGTTTTCAAATTCTAGTAAATCCAAAACTTGTCTAAACTTCATGTAACTTGGCATGCTATCATGGAGCGGCATCAACATGCCGTGGTAAATTTTTTGTCCCATTTGGAGCTGGTTCGGTTATAAGCTTCTCAAAAACAAGAGCTTCTCACAACAAGCGTGATGGTTTCGGTAGGGAATGTGCCACCTTTGGGGACGAAACGATATCTGTTGCCTCTTATTGCTTTCAAAATCTTTCGAGTGTCAACTTGGAACAACAGGAGTGTTGTGTTCAATTTAGGAAATTTTTGGGGTTCGTTTGGAAATTTTTATACATTAACTGGGTTTTCAAGGCATTTTATGTGCATAAAATTTGAACTACATGCACATTCTCCAGTGCATATAAACTGGTTGAAAAATCAAATATGTGTCCTTGTTTGCATGCTTAGGTCCCATGCAAGATATGGGAATGAATTTCACACACCCTGGCACCGTCACTCGGCCACAAACATTGAGATACCTGGTTTTTAAATTCTAGTAAATCCAAAACTCGTCTGAAATTCATGAAACTTGGCATGCTATCATGGAGCGGCATCAACATGCCGTGGTAAATTTTTGTCCCATTTGGGGCAGGTTTGGGTATAAGCTTCTCAGAAAATAGAGCTTTTCACAACAAGCGTGATGGTTTCGGTAGGGAACGTGCCACCTTTGGGGACGAAACGATATCTGTTGCCTCTTATTGCTTTCAAAATCTATCGAGTGTCAACATAAAACAACAGGAGTGTTGTGTTGAATTTTGGAATTTTTCGGGGTTCGTTTGAACATATTTATACATTAACTGTGTTTTCCAGGCATTTTGTGCGCATAACAAATTTGAACAACATGCACATTCTCTAGTGTGTATAAACTGGTTGAAAACTCAAATATGTGTCCTTGGTTGCATGCTTAGGTCCCATGCAGGAAATGGGAATGAATTTCACACACCCTGCCACCGTCACTCGGCCACAAACATTGAGATACCTGGTTTTTAAATTCTAGTAAATCCAAAACTCGTCTGAAATTCATGAAACTTGGCATGCTATCATGGAGCGGCATCAACATGCCATGGTTCAATTTTTGTCCCATTTGGGGCAGGTTTGGGTATAAGCTTCTCAGAAACCAGAGCTTCTCACAACAAGCGTGATGCTTTCGGTAGGGAACGTGCCACATTTAGGGACGAAACGATATCTGTTGCCTCTTATTGCTTTCAAAAAATTTCGAGTGTCAACATAGAACAACAGGAGTGTTGTCTTTAATTTTGGAATTTTTCGGGGTTCGTTTAGACATTTTTATACATTAACTGGGTTTTCCAGGCATTTTATGCGCATAATTCAAATTTGAACTACATGCACATTCTCGAGTGCATATAAACTGGTTGAAAAATCAAATATGTGTCCTTGTTTGCATGCTTAGGTCCCATGCAAGACATGGGAATGAATTTCACACACCCTGCCACCATCACTCGGCCACAAACATTGAGATACCTGGTTTTTAAATTCTAGTAAATCCAAAACTCGTCTGAAATTCATGAAACTTGGCATGCTATCATGGAGCGGCATCAACATGCCGTGGTAAATTTTTTGTCCCATATGGGGCCGGTTTCGGTATAAGCTTCTCAGAAACAAGAGCTTCTCAAAACAAGCGTGATGGTTTCGGTAGGGAACGTGCCACCTTTGGGGATGAAACGATATCCGTTGCCTCTTATTGCTTTCAAAATCTTTCGAGTGTCAACTTAGAACAACAGGAGTGTTGTGTTCAATTTTGGAAATTTTTGGGGTTCGTTTGGACATTTTTATACATTAACTGGGTTTTCCAGGCATTTTATGTGCATAATTCAAATTTGAACTACATGCACATTCTCTAGTGCTTATAAACTGGTTGAAAAATCAAATATGTGTCCTTGGTTGCATGCTTAGGTCCCATGCAAGACATGGGAATGAATTTCACACACCCTCCCACCGTCACTCGGCCACAAACATAGAGATACCTGGTTTTTAAATTCTAGTAAATCCAAAACTCGTCTTAAATTCATGAAACTTGGCATGCTATCATGGAGCGGCATCAACATGCCGTGGTAAATTTTTTGTCCCATTTGGGGCAGGTTTGGGTATAAGCTTCTCAGAAACCAGAACTTCTCACAACAAGCGTGATGGTTTCGGTAGGGAACGTGCCACCTTTGGGGACGAAACGATATCCGTTGCCTCTTATTGCTTTCAAAATCTTTCGAGTGTCAACATAAAACAACATGAGTGTTGTGTTGAATTTTGGAATTTTTCGGGGTTCGTTTGGACATTTTTATACAATAACTGAGTTTTCCAGGCATTTTATGCGCATAACAAATTTGAACTACATGCACATTCTCCAGTGTGTATAAACAGGTTGAAAAATCCAATATGTTTCCTTGGTTGCATGCTTAGGCCCCATGCAGGAAATGGGAATGAATTTCACACACCCTGCCACCGTCACTCGGCCACAAACATTGAGATACCTGGTTTTTAAATTCTAGTAAATCCAAAACTCGTCTGAAATTCATGAAACTTGGCATGCTATCATGGAGGGGCATCAACATGCCATGGTTCAATTTTTGTCCCATTTGGGGCAGGTTTGGGTATAAGCTTCTCAGAAACCAGAGCTTCTCACAACAAGCGTGATGCTTTCGGTAGGAACGTGCCACCTTTAGGGACGAAACGATATCCGTTGCCTCTTATTGCTTTCAAAAATATTTGAGTGTCAACATAAAACAACAGGAGTGTTGTCTTTAATTTTGGAATTTTTCGGGGTTCGTTTAGATATTTTTATACATTAACTAGGTTTTCCAGGCATTTTATGTGCATAATTCAAATTTGAACTACATGCACACTCTCCAGTGTATATAAACTAGTTGAAAAATCAACTATGTGTCCTTGTTTGCATGCTTAGGTCCCATGCAAGACATGGGAATGAATTTCACACACCTCGCCACCGTCACTCAGCCACAAACATTGAGATACCTGGTTTTCAAATTCTAGTAAATCCAAAACTCGTCTGAAATTCATGAAATTTGGCATGCTATCATGGAGCGGCATCAACATGACGTGGTAAATTTTTTGTCCCATTTGGGGCAGGTTTGGGTATAAGCTTCTCAGAAACCAGAGCTTCTCACAACAAGCGTGATGGTTTCGGTAGGAACGTGCCACCTTTGGGGACGAAACAATATCTGTTGCCTCTTATTGCTTTCAAAATCTTTCGAGTGTCAACATAAAACAACAGGAGTGTTGTGTTGAATTTTGGAATTTTTCGGGGTTCGTTTTGACATTTTTATACATTAACTGAGTTTTCCAGGCATTTTATGCGCATAACAAATTTGAACTACATGCACATTCTCCAGTGTGTATAAACTGGTTGAAAAATCAAATATGTGTCCTTGGTTGCATGCTTAGGTCCCATGCAGGAAATGGGAATGAATTTCACACACCCTGCCACCGTCACTCGGCCACAAACATTGAGATACCTGGTTTTTAAATTCTAGTAAATCCAAAACTCGTCTGAAATTCATGAAACTTGGCATGCTATCATGGAGCAGCATCAACATGCCATGGTTCAATTTTTGTCCCATTTGGGGCAGGTTTGGATATAAGCTTCTCAGAAACCAGAGCTTCTCACAACAAGCGTGATGGTTTCGGTAGGGAACGTGCCACCTTTAGGGACGAAACGATATCCGTTGCCTCTTATTGCTTTCAAATTTTCTTGAGTGTCAACATAGACAACAGGAGTGTTGTCTTTAATTTTGGAATTTTTCGGGGTTCGTTTAGACATTTTTATACATTAACTGGGTTTTCCAGGCATTTTATGCGCATAATTCAAATTTGAACTACATGCACATTCTCCAGTGCATATAAACTGGTTCAAAAATCAAATATGTGTCCTTGTTTGCATGCTTAGGTCCCATGCAAGACATGGGAATGAATTTCACACACCCTGCCACCGTCAGTCAGCCACAAACATTGAGATACCTGGTTTTCAAATTCTAGTAAATCCAAAACTCGTCTGAAATTCATGAAACTTGGCATGCTATCATGGAGCGGCATTAACATGCCGTGGTAAATTTTTTGTCCCATTTGGGGCAGGTTTGCGTATAAGCTTCTCAGAAACCAGAGCGTCTCACAACAAGCGTGATGGTTTCGGTAGGGAACATGCCACCTTTGGGGACGAAACGATATTTGTTGCCTCTTATTGCTTTCAAAATCTTTCGAGTGTCAACATAAAATAACAAGAGTGTTGTTTTCAGGTTTGGAATTTTTCGGGGTTCGTTTGGACATTTTTACACATTAACTGGGTTTTCCAGGCATTTTATGCGCATAATTCAAATTTGAACTACATGCACATTCTCTAGTGCATATAAACTGGTTGAAAAATCAAATATGTGTCCTTGTTTGCATGCTTAGGTCCCATGCAAGACATGGGAATGAATTTCACACACCCTGCCACCGTCACTCAGCCACAAACATTGAGATACCTGGTTTTTAAGTTCTAGTAAATCCAAAACTCGTCTGAAATTCATGAAACTTGGCATGCTATGATGGAGCGGCATCAACATGCCGTGGTAAATTTTTTGTCCCATTTGGGGCAGGTTTGGGTATAAGCTTCTCAGAAACCAGAGCTTCTCACAACAAGCGTGATGGTTTCGGTAGGGATCGTGCCACCTTTGGGGACGAAATGATATCCGCTGCCTCTTATTGCTTTCAAAATCTTTCGAGTGTCAACATAAAACAACAGGAGTGTTGTGTTGAATTTTGGAATTTTTCGAGGTTCGTTTGGACATTTTTATACATTAACTGAGTTTTCCAGGCATTTTATGTGCATAATTCAAATTTGAACGACATGCACATTCTTCAGTGCATGTAAACTGGTTGAAAAATCAAATATGTGTCCTTGGTTGCATGCTTAGGTCCCATGCAAGAAATGGGAATGAATTTCACACACCTTGCCACCGTCACTCGATCGCAAACATTGAGATACCTAGTTTTTAAATTCTAGTAAATCTAAAACTTGTCTGAAATTCATGAAACTTGGCATGCTATCATGGAGCAGTATCAACATGTCGCGGTAAATTTTTGTCAGATTTGGGGCAGGTTTCGGAATAATCTTCTCCCAAACCAGAGCTTCTCACAACAAGCTTGATGGTTTCGGTATGGAACGTGCTACCTTTGGGGACGAAACGATATCCATTGCCTCTTATTGCTTTCAAAATCTTTCGAGTGTCAACATAGAACAACAGGAGTGTTGTGTACAATTTTGGAATTTTTCGGGGTTTGTTTGGACTTTTTTATACATTAACTGGGTTTTCCAGGCATTCTATGCGCATAATTCAAATTTGAACTACATGCACATTCTCCAGTGCATATAAACTGGTTGAAAAATCAAATATGTGTCCTTGGTTGCGTGCTTAGGTCCCATGCAAGAAATGGGAACGAATTTCACACACCTTGCCACCGTTACTCGGTCGCAAACCTTGAGATACCTAGTTTTTAAATTCTAGTAAATCCAAAACTTGTCTGAAATTCATGAAACTTGGCATGCTATCATGGAGCAGCATCAACATGCCGCGGTAAATTTTTTGTCCCATTTGGGGCAGGTTTCGGTATAAGCTTCTCACAAACCAGAGCTTCTCACAACAAGCTTGATGGTTTCGGTAGGGAACGTGCTACCTTTGGGGACGAAACGATATCCGTTGCCTCTTATTGCTTTCAAAATCTTTCGAGTGTCAACATAGAACAACAGGAGTGTTGTGTTCAATTTTGGAATTTTTCGGGGTTTGTTTGGACATTTTTTATACATTAACTTGGTTTTCAGGCATTCTATGCGCATAATTCAAATTTGAACTACATGCACATTCTCCAGTGCATATAAACTGGTTGAAAAATCAAATATGTGTCCTTGGTTGCATGATTAGGTCCCATGCAAGAAATGGGAATGAATTTCACACACCCTGCCACCGTCACTCGGCCACAAACATTGAGATACCTGGTTTTTAAATTCTAGTAAATCCAAAACTCTTCTGAAATTCATGAAACTTGGCATGCTATCATGGAGCGGCATCAACATGCCGTGGTAATTTTTTTCCCATTTGGGGCAGGTTTGGGTATAAGCTTCTCAGAAACCAGAGCTTCGCACAACAAGCGTGATGGTTTTGGTAGGGAACGTGCCACCTTTGGGGACGAAACAATATCCGTTTCCTCTTATTGCTTTCAAAATCTTTCGAGTGCCAACATAAAACAATAGGAGTGTTGTGTTAATTTTGGAATTTTTTGGTGTTCGTTTGGACATTTTTATACATTAACTGAGTTTTCCAGGCATTTTGTGCGCATAACAAATTTGAACTACATGCACATTCTCCAGTGTGTATAAATTGGTTGAAAAATCAAATATGTGTCCTTGGTTGCATGCTTAGGTCCCATGGAAGAAATGGGAATGAATTTCGCACACCCAGCCACCGACAGTCGGCCACAAATATTGAGATACCTAGTTTTTAAATTCTAGTAAATCCAAAACTCGTTTAAAATTCATGAAACTTGGCATGCTATCATGGAGCGGCATCAACATGCCGTGGTAAATTTTTTGTCCCATTTGGGGCAGGTTTGGGTATAAGCTTCTCAGAAACCAGAGCTTCTCACAACAAGCGTGATGGTTTCGGTAGGGAACGTGCCACCTTTGGTGACGAAACGATATCTATTGCCTCTTATTGCTTTCAAAATCTTTCGAGTGTCAACTTAGAATAACATCAGTGTTCTGTTCAATTTTTGAAATATTCGGGGTTCGTTTGGACATTTTTATACATTAACTGGGTTTTCAAGGCATTTTATGCGCATAATTAAAATTTGAACTACATGCACATTCTCAATTGCATATAAACTTGTTGAAAAATCAAATATGTGTCCTTGGTTGCATGCTTAGGTCCCATGCAAGAAATGGGAATGAATTTCACACACCTTGCCACCGTCACTCGATCGCAAACATTGAGATACCTAGTTTTTAAATTCTAGTAAATCTAAAACTTGTCTGAAATTCATGAAACTTGGCATGCTATCATGGAGCAGTATCAACATGTCGCGGTAAATTTTTGTCAGATTTGGGGCAGGTTTCGGAATAATCTTCTCACAAACCAGAGCTTCTCACAACAAGCTTGATGGTTTCGGTATGGAACGTGCTACCTTTGGGGACGAAACGATATCCATTGCCTCTTATTGCTTTCAAAATCTTTCGAGTGTCAACATAGAACAACAGGAGTGTTGTGTTCAATTTTGGAATTTTACGGGGTTTGTTTGGACATTTTTTATACATTAACTGGGTTTTCCAGGCATTCTATGCGCATAATTCAAATTTGAACTACATGCACATTCTCCAGTGCATATAAACTAGTTGAAAAATCAAATATGTGTCCTTGGTTGCGTGCTTAGGTCCCATGCAAGAAATGGGAACGAATTTCACACACCTTGCCACCGTTACTCGGTCGCAAACATTGAGATACCTAGTTTTTAAGTTCTAGTAAATCCAAAACTTGTCTGAAATTCATGAAACTTGGCATGCTATCATGGAGCAGCATCAACATGCCGCGGTAAATTTTTTGTCCCATTTGGGGCAGGTTTCGGTATAAGCTTCTCACAAACCAGAGCTTCTCACAACAAGCTTGATGGTTTCGGTAGGGAACGTGCTACCTTTGGGGACGAAACGATATCCGTTGCCTCTTATTGCTTTCAAAATCTTTCGAGTGTCAACATAGAACAACAGGAGTGTTGTGTTCAATTTTGGAATTTTTCGGGGTTTGTTTGGACATTTTTTATACATTAACTGGGTTTTCAGGCATTCTATGCGCATAATTCAAATTTGAACTACATGCACATTCTCCAGTGCATATAAACTGGTTGAAAAATCTAATATGTGTCCTTGGTTGCATGATTAGGTCCCATGCAAGAAATGGGAATGAATTTCACACACCCTGCCACCGTCACTCGGCCACAAACATTGAGATACCTGGTTTTGAAATTCTAGTAAATCCAAAACTCTTCTGAAATTCATGAAACTTGGCATGCTATCATGGAGCGGCATCAACATGCCGTGGTAATTTTTTCCCATTTGGGGCAGGTTTGGGTATAAGCTTCTCAGAAACCAGAGCTTCGCACAACAAGCGTGATGGTTTTGGTAGGGAACGTGCCACCTTTGGGGACGAAACGATATCCGTTGCCTCTTATTGCTTTCAAAATCTTTCGAGCGCCAACATAAAACAACAGGAGTGTTGTGTTAATTTTAGAATTTTTCGGGGTTCGTTTGGACATTTTTATACATTAACTGAGTTTTCCAGGCATTTTGTGCGCATAACAAATTTGAACTACGTGCACATTCTCCAGTGTGTATAAACTGGTTGAAAAATCAAATATGTGTCCTTGGTTGCATGCTTAGGTCCCATGGAAGAAATGGGAATGAATTTCGCACACCCAGCCACCGTCACTCGGCCACAAATATTGAGATACCTAGTTTTTAAATTCTAGTAAATCCCAAACTCGTCTAAAATTCATGAAACTTGGCATGCTATCATGGAGCGGCATCAACATGCCGTGGTAAATTTTTTGTCCCATTTGGGGCAGGTTTGGGTATAAGCTTCTCAGAAAGCAGCGCTTCTCACAACAAGCGTGATGGTTTCGGTAGGGAACGTGCCACCTTTGGTGACGAAACGATATCTATTGCCTCTTATTGCTTTCAAAATCTTTCGAGTGTCAACTTAGAATAACATCAGTGTTCTGTTCAATTTTTGAAATTTTCGGGGTTCGTTTGGACATTTTTATACATTAACTGGGTTTTCCAGGCATTTTATGCGCATAATTAGAATTTGAACTACATGCACATTCTCAATTGCATATAAACTTGTTGGAAAATCAAATATGTGTCCTTGGTTGCAAGCTTAGGTCCCAGGCAAGAAATGGGAATGAATTTCACACACCTTGCCACCGTCACTCGGTCGCAAACATTGAGATACCTAGTTTTTTAATTCTAGTAAATCTAAAACTTGTCTGAAATTCATGAAACTTGGCATGCTATCATGGAGCAGCATCAACATGCCGCGGTAAATTTTTGTCCCATTTGGGGCAGGTTTGGGTATAAGCTTCTCACAAACCAGAGCTTCTCACAACAAGCTTGATGGTTTCGGTAGGGAACGTGCTACCTTTGGGGAGGAAACGATATCCGTTGCCTCTTATTGCTTTCAAAATCTTTCGAGTGTCAACATAGAACAACAGGAGTGTTGTGTTCAATTTTGGAATTTTTCGGGGTTTGTTTGGACATTTTTTATACATTAACTGGGTTTTCCAAGCATTCATGCGCATAATTCAAATTTGAACTACATGCACATTCACAAGTGCATATAAACTGGTTGAAAAATCAAATATGTGTCCTTGGTTGCATGATTAGGTCCCATGCAAGAAATGGGAATGAATTTCACACAGCCTGCCACCGTCACTCGGCCACAAACATTGAGATACCTGGTTTTAAAATTCTAGTAAATCCAAAACTCGTCTGAAATTCATGAAACTTGGCATGCTATCATGGAGCGGCATAACATGCTGTGGTAAATTTTTTGTCCCATTTGGGGCAGGTTTGGGTATAAGCTTCTCAGAAACCAAAGCTTCTCACAACAAGCGTGATGGTTTCGGTAGGGAACGTGCTACCTTTGGGGACGAAATGATATCCGTTGCCTCTTATTGCTTTCAAAATCTTTCGAGTGTCAACAAAGAACAACAGGAGTATTGTGTTCAATTTTGGAATTTTTGGGGTTCGTTTGGACATTTTTTACACATTAACTGTGTTTTCCATGCATTTTATGTGCATAATTAAAATTTGAACAACATGCACATTCTCAAGTGCATATAAACTGGTTGAAAAATCAAATATGTGTCCTTGGTTGCATGCTTAGGTCCCATGCAAGAAATGGGAATGAATTTCACACACCCTGCCACCGTCACTCGGCCACAAACATTGAGATACCTGGTTTTTAAATTCTAGTAAATCCAAAACTCGTCTGAAATTCATGAAACTTGGCATGCTATCATGAAGCGGCATCAACATGCCGTGGTTCAATTTTTGTCCCATTTGGGGCAGGTTTGGGTATAAGCTTCTCAGAAACCAAAGCTTCTCACAACAAGCGTGATGGTTTCGGTAGGGAACGTGCTACCTTTGGGGACGAAATGATATCCGTTGCCTCTTATTGCTTTCAAAATATTTCGAGTGTCAACTTAGAACAACAGGAGTGTTGTGTTCAATATTGGAAATTTTCGGGGTTCGTTTGGACATTTTTATACATTAACTGGGTTTTCCAGGCATTTTATGCGCATAATTCAAATTTAAACTACATGCAGATGATCAAGTGCATATAAACTGGTTGAAAAATCAAATATGTGTCCTTGGTTGCATGATTAGGTCCCATGCAACAAATGGGAATGAATTTCACACACCCTGCCACCGTCACTCGGCCACAAACAGTGAGATACCTGGTTTTTAAATTCAAGTAAATCCAAAACTCGTCTGAAATTCATGAAACTTGACATGCTATCATGGAGCGGCATCAACATGCCGTGGTAAATTTTTTGTCCCATTCGGGGCAGGTTTGGGTATAAGCTTCTCAGAAACTACAGCTTCTCACAACAAGCGTGATGGTTTTGGTAGGGAACGTGCCACCTGTGGCGACGAAACGATATCCGTTGCCTCTTATTGCTTTCAAAATCTTTCGAGTGCCAACATAAAACAACAGGAGTGTTGTGTTAATTTTGGAATTTTTCGGGGTTCTTTTGGACATTTTTATACATTAACTGAGTTTTCCAGGCATTTTTTGCGCATAACAAATTTGAACTACATGCACATTCTCCGGTGTGTATAAACTGGTTGAAAAATCAAATATGTGTCCTTGGTTGCATGCTTAGGTCCCATGCAACAAATGGGAATGAATTTCTCAGACCCTGCCACCGTCAATCGGCCACAAATATTGAGAAACCTAGTTTTTAAATTCAAGTAAATCCAAAACTTGTCTGAAATTCATGAAACTTGGCATGCTATCATGGAGCAGCATCAACATGCCGCGCTAATTTTTTTGTCCCATTTGGGGTAGGTTTCGGTATGAGCTTCTCAGAAACCAGAGCTTCTCACAACAAGCTTGATGGTTTCGGTAGGGAACGTGCTACCTTTGGGGACGAAACGATAGCCGTTGCCTCTTATTGCTTTCAAAATCTTTCGAGTGTCAACATAGAACAACAGGAGTGTTGTGTTCAATTTTGGAATTTTTAGGGGTTTGTTTGGACATTTTTTATACATTAACTGGGTTTTCCAGGCATTCTATGCGCATAAATCAAATTTGAACTACATGCACATTCTCCAGTGCATATAAACTGCTTGAAAAATCAAATATGTGTCCTTGGTTGCGTGCTTAGGTCCCATGCAAGAAATGGGAACGAATTTCACACACCTTGCCACCGTTACTCGGTCGCAAACATTGAGATACCTAGTTTTTATATTCTAGTAAATCCAAAACTTGTCTGAAATTCATGAAACTTGGCATGCTATCATGGAGCAGCATCAACATGCCGCGGTAAAATTTTTGTCCCGTTTGGGGCAGGTTTCGGTATAAGCTTCTCACAAACCAGAGCTTCTCACAACAAGCTTGATGGTTTCGGTAGGGAACGTGCTACCTTTGGGGACGAAACGATATCCGTTGCCTCTTATTGCTTTCAAAATCTTTCGAGTGTCAACATAGAACAACAGGAGTGTTGTGTTCAATTTTGGAATTTTTCGGGGTTTGTTTGGATATTTTTTATACATTAACTTGGTTTTCAGGCATTCTATGCGCATAATTCAAATTTGAACTACATGCACATTCTCCAGTGCAAATAAACTGGTTGAAAAATCAAATATGTGTCCTTGGTTGCATGATTAGGTCCCATGCAAGAAATGGGAATGAATTGCACACACCCTGCCACCGTCACTCGGCCACAAACATTGAGATACCTGGTTTTGAAATTCTAGTAAATCCAAAACTCTTCTGAAATTCATGAAACTTGGCATGCTATCATGGAGCGGCATCAACATGCCTGGTAATTTTTTTCCCATTTGGGGCAGGTTTGGGTATAAGCTTCTCAGAAACCAGAGCTTCGCACAACAAGCATGATGGTTTTGGTAGGGAACGTGCCACCTTTGGGGACGAAACGATATCCGTTGCCTCTTATTGCTTTAAATATCTTTTGAGTGCCAACATAAAACAACAGGAGTGTTGTGTTAATTTTGGAATTTTTCGGGGTTCGTTTGGACATTTTTATACATTAACTGAGTTTTCCAGGCATTTTGTGCGCATAACAAATTTGAACTACATGCCCATTCTCCAGTGTGTATAAACTGGTTGAAAAATCAAATATGTGTCCTTGGTTGCATGCTTAGGTCCCATGGAAGAAATGGGAATGAATTTCGCACACCGTGCCACCGTCACTCGGCCACAAATATTGAGATACCTAGTTTTTAAATTCTAGTAAATCCAAAACTCGTCTAAAATTCATGAAACTTGGCATGCTATCATGGAGCGGCATCAACATGCCGAGGTAAATTTTTTGTCCCATTTGGGGCAGGTTTGGGTATAAGCTTCTCAGAAACCAGAGCTTCTCACAACAAGCGTGATGGTTTCGGTGGGGAACGTGCCACCTTTGGTGACGAAACGATATCTATATCCTCTTATTGCTTTCCAAATCTTTCGAGTGTCAACTTAGAATAACATCAGTGTTCTGTTCAATTTTTGAAATTTTTGAGGTTCGTTTGGTCATTTTTATACATTAACTGGGTTTTCCAGGCATTTTATGCGCATAATTAGAATTTGAACTACATGCACATTCTCAATTGCATATAAACTTGTTGGAAAATCAAATATGTGTCCTTGGTTGCATGCTTAGGTCCCATGCAAGAAATGGGAATGAATTTCACACACCTTGCCACCGTCACTCGGTCGCAAACATTGAGATACCTAGTTTTTAAATTCTAGTAAATCTAAAACTTGTCTGAAATTCATGAAACTTGGCATGCTATCATGGAGCAGCATCAACATGCCGCGGTAAATTTTTGTCCCATTTGGGGCAGGTTTCGGTATAAGCTTCTCACAAACCAGAGCTTCTCACAACAAGCTTGATGGTTTCGGTAGGGAACGTGCTACCTTTGGGGAGGAAACGATATCCGTTGCCTCTTATTGCTTTCAAAATCTTTCGAGTGTCAACATAGAACAACAGGAGTGTTGTGTTCAATTTTGGAATTTTTCGGGGTTTGTTTGGACATTTTTTATACATTAACTGGGTTTTCCAGGCATTCTATGCGCATAATTCAAATTTGAGCTACATGCACATTCACAAGTGCATATAAACTGGTTGAAAAATCAAATATGTGTCCTTGGTTGCATGATTAGGTCCCATGCAAGAAATGGGAATGAATTTCACACAGCCTGCCGCCGTCACTCGGCCACAAACATTGAGATACCTGGTTTTAAAATTCTAGTAAATCCAAAACTCGTCTGAAATTCATGAAACTTGGCATGCTATCATGGAGCGGCATAACATGCTGTGGTAAATTTTTTGTCCCATTTGGGGCAGGTTTGGGTATAAGCTTCTCAGAAACCAAAGCTTCTCACAACAAGCGTGATGGTTTCGGTAGGGAACGTGCTACCTTTGGGGACGAAATGATATCCGTTGCCTCTTATTGCTTTCAAAATCTTTCGAGTGTCAACAAAGAACAGCAGGAGTATTGTGTTCAATTTTGGAATTTTTGGGGTTCGTTTGGACATTTTTTACACATTAACTGTGTTTTCCATGCATTTTATGTGCATAATTAAAATTTGAACAACATGCACATTCTCCAGTGCATATAAACTGGTTGAAAAATCAAATATGTGTCCTTGGTTGCATGCTTAGGTCCCATGCAAGAAATGGGAATGAATTTCACACACCCTGCCACCGTCACTCGGCCACAAACATTGAGATACCTGGTTTTTAAATTCTAGTAAATCCAAAACTCGTCTGAAATTCATGAAACTTGGCATGCTATCATGAAGCGGCATCAACATGCCGTGGTTCAATTTTTGTCCGATTTGGGGCAGGTTTGGGTATAAGCTTCTCAGAAACCATAGCTTCTCACAACAAGCGTGATGGTTTCGGTAGGGAACGTGCTACCTTTGGGGACGAAATGATATCCGTTGCCTCTTATTGCTTTCAAAATATTTCGAGTGTCAACTTAGAACAACAGGAGTGTTGTGTTCAATATTGGAAATTTTCGGGGTTCGTTTGGACATTTTTATACATTAACTGGGTTTTCCAGGCATTTTATGCGCATAATTCAAATTTAAACTACATGCAGATTCTCAAGTGCATATAAACTGGTTGAAAAATCAAATATGTGTCCTTGGTTGCATGATTAGGTCCCATGCAACAAATGGGAATGAATTTCACACACCCTGCCACCGTCACTCGGCCACAAACAGTGAGATACCTGGTTTTTAAATTCAAGTAAATCCAAAACACGTCTGAAATTCATGAAACTTGGCATGCTATCATGGAGCGGCATCAACATGCCGTGGTAAATCTTTTGGCCCATTTGGGGCAGGTTTGGGTATAAGCTTCTCAGAAACTACAGCTTCTCACAACAAGCGTGATGGTTTTGGTAGGGAACGTGCCACCTGTGGTGACGAAACGATATCCGTTGCCTCTTATTGCTTTCAAAATCTTTCGAGTGCCAACATAAAACAACAGGAGTGTTGTGTTAATTTTGGAATTTTTCGGGGTTCTTTTGGACATTTTTATACATTAACTGAGTTTTCCAGGCATTTTGTGCGCATAACAAATTTGAACTACATGCACATTCTCCAGTGTGTATAAACTGGTTGAAAAATCAAATATGTGTCCTTGGTTGCATGCTTAGGTCCCATGCAACAAATGGGAATGAATTTCTCAGACCCTGCCACCGTCACTCGGCCACAAATATTGAGAAACCTAGTTTTTAAATTCAAGTAAATCCAAAACTTGTCTGAAATTCATGAAACTTGGCATGCTATCATGGAGCAGCATCAACATGCCGCGCTAATTTTTTTGTCCCATTTGGGGTAGGTTTCGGTATAAGCTTCTCAGAAACCAGAGCTTCTCACAACAAGCTTGATGGTTTCGGTAGGGAACGTGCTACCTTTGGGGACGAAACGATAGCCGTTGCCTCTTATTGCTTTCAAAATCTTTCGAGTGTCAACAAAGAACAGCAGGAGTGTTGTGTTCAATTTTGGAATTTTTCGGGGTTTGTTTGGACATTTTTTATACATTAACTGGGTTTTCCAAGCATTCTATGCGCATAAATCAAATTTGAACTACATGCACATTCTCCAGTGCATATAAACTGCTTGAAAAATCAAATATGTGTCCTTGGTTGCGTGCTTAGGTCCCATGCAAGAAATGGGAACGATTTTCACACACCTTGCCACCGTTACTCGGTCGCAAACATTGAGATACCTAGTTTTTAAATTCTAGTAAATCCAAAACTTGTCTGAAATTCATGAAACTTGGCATGCTATCATGGAGCAGCATCAACATGCCGCGGTAAAAATTTTGTCCCGTTTGGGGCAGGTTTCGGTATAAGCTTCTCACAAACCAGAGCTTCTCACAACAAGCTTGATGGTTTCGGTAGGGAACGTGCTACCTTTGGGGACGAAACGATATCCGTTGCCTCTTATTGCTTTCAAAATCTTTCGAGTGTCAACATAGAACAACAGGAGTGTTGTGTTCAATTTTGGAATTTTTCGGGGTTTGTTTGGATATTTTTTATACATTAACTTGGTTTTCAGGCATTCTATGCGCATAATACAAATTTGAACTACATGCACATTCTCCAGTGCAAATAAACTGGTTGAAAAATCAAATATGTGTCCTTGGTTGCATGATTAGGTCCCATGCAAGAAATGGGAATGAATTGCACACACCCAGCCACCGTCACTCGGCCACAAACATTGAGATACCTGGTTTTTAAATTCTAGTAAATCCAAAACTCTTCTGAAATTCATGAAACTTGGCATGCTATCATGGAGCGGCATCAACATGCCGTGGTAATTTTTTTCCCATTTGGGGCAGGTTTGGGTATAAGCTTCTCAGAAACCAGAGCTTCGCACAACAAGCATGATGGTTTTGGTAGGGAACGTGCCACCTTTGGGGACGAAACGATATCCGTTGCCTCTTATTGCTTTAAATATCTTTTGAGTGCCAACATAAAACAACAGGAGTGTTGTGTTAATTTTGGAATTTTTCGGGGTTCGTTTGGACATTTTTATACATTAACTGAGTTTTCCAGGCATTTTGTGCGCATAACAAATTTGAACTACATGCACATTCTCCAGTGTGTATAAACTGGTTGAAAAATCAAATATGTGTCCTTGGTTGCATGCTTAGGTCCCATGGAAGAAATGGGGATGAATTTCGCACACCCTACCACCGTCACTCGGCCACAAATATTGAGATACCTAGTTTTTAAATTCTAGTAAATCCAAAACTCGTCTAAAATTCATGAAACTTGGCATGCTATCATGGAGCGGCATCAACATGCCGAGGTAAATTTTTTGTCCCATTTGGGGCAGGTTTGGGTATAAGCTTCTCAGAAACCAGAGCTTCTCACAACAAGCGTGATGGTTTCGGTGGGGAACGTGCCACCTTTGGTGACGAAACGATATCTATATCCTCTTATTGCTTTCCAAATCTTTCGAGTGTCAACTTAGAATAACATAAGTGTTCTGTTCAATTTTTGAAATTTTTGAGGTTCGTTTGGACATTTTTATACATTAACTGGGTTTTCCAGGCATTTTATGCGCATAATTAGAATTTGAACTACATGCACATTCTCAATTGCATATAAACTTGTTGGAAAATCAAATATGTGTCCTTGGTTGCATGCTTTGGTCCCATGCAAGAAATGGGAATGAATTTCACACACCTTGCCACCGTCACTCGGTCGCAAACATTGAGATACCTAGTTTTTAAATTCTAGTAAATCTAAAACTTGTCTGAAATTCATGAAACTTGGCATGCTATAATGGAGCAGCATCAACATGCCGCGGTAAATTTTTGTCCCATTTGGGGCAGGTTTCGGTATAAGCTTCTCACAAACCAGAGCTTCTCACAACAAGCTTGATGGTTTCGGTAGGGAACGTGCTACCTTTGGGGAGGAAACGATATCTGTTGCCTCTTATTGCTTTCAAAATCTTTCGAGTGTCAACATAGAACAACAGGAGTGTTGTGTTCAATTTTGGAATTTTTCGGGGTTTGTTTGGACATTTTTATACATTAACTGGGTTTTCCAGGCATTCTATGCGCATAATTCAAATTTGAGCTACATGCACATTCACAAGTGCATATAAACTGGTTGAAAAATCAAATATGTGTCCTTGGTTGCATGATTAGGTCCCATGCAAGAAATGGGAATGAATTTCACACAGCCTGCCACCGTCACTCGGCCACAAACATTGAGATACCTGGTTTTAAAATTCTAGTAAATCCAAAACTCGTCTGAAATTCATGAAACTTGGCATGCTATCAT
The DNA here is from genome assembly GCF_018294505.1 of Triticum aestivum. Lineage (NCBI taxonomy): Eukaryota > Viridiplantae > Streptophyta > Magnoliopsida > Poales > Poaceae > Triticum > Triticum aestivum. The sequence continues at coordinate 161,753,732 of NC_057796.1, read as the reverse complement.
GGAGCGGCATAACATGCTGTGGTAAATTTTTTGTCCCATTTGGGGCAGGTTTGGGTATAAGCTTCTCAGAAACCAAAGCTTCTCACAACAAGCGTGATGGTTTCGGTAGGGAACGTGCTACCTTTGGGGACGAAATGATATCCGTTGCCTCTTATTGCTTTCAAAATCTTTCGAGTGTCAACAAAGAACAACAGGAGTATTGTGTTCAATTTTGGAAATTTTCGGGGTTCGTTTGGACATTTTTTATACATTAACTGTGTTTTCCATGCATTTTATGTGCATAATTAAAATTTGAACAACATGCACATTCTCCAGTGCATATAAACTGGTTGAAAAATCAAATATGTGTCCTTGGTTGCATGCTTAGGTCCCATGCAAGAAATGGGAATGAATTTCACACACCCTGCCACCGTCACTCGGCCACAAACATTGAGATACCTGGTTTTTAAATTCTAGTAAATCCAAAACTCGTCTGAAATTCATGAAACTTGGCATGCTATCATGAAGCGGCATCAACATGTCATGGTTCAATTTTTGTCCCATTTGGGGCAGGTTTGGGTATAAGCTTCTCAGAAACCAGAGCTTCTCACAACAAGCGTGATGGTTTCGGTAGGGAACGTGCCACCTTTAGGGACGAAACGATATCAGTTGCCTCTTATTGCTTTCAAAATATTTCGAGTGTCAACTTAGAACAACAGGAGTGTTGTGTTCAATTTTGGAAATTTTCGGGGTTCGTTTGGACATTTTTATACATTAACAGGGTTTTCCAGGCATTTTATGCGCATAATTCAAATTTGAACTACATGCACATTCTCCAGTGCATATAAACTGGTTGAAAAATCAAATATGTGTCCTTGGTTGCATGATTAGGTCCCATGCAACAAATGGGAATGAATTTCACACACCCTGCCACCGTCACTCGGCCACAAACAGTGAGATACCTGGTTTTTAAATTCAAGTAAATCCAAAACTCATCTGAAATTCATGAAACTTGGCATGCTATCATGGAGCGGCATCAACATGCCGTGGTAAATTTTTTGTCCCATTTGGGGCAGGTTTGGGTATAAGCTTCTCAGAAACTAGAGCTTCTCACAACAAGCATGATGGTTTTGGTAGGGAACGTGCCACCTGTGGCGACGAAACGATATCCGTTGCCTCTTATTGCTTTCAAAATCTTTCGAGTGCCAAAATAAAACAACAGGAGTGTTGTGTTAATTTTGGAATTTTTCGGGGTTCGTTTGGACATTTTTATACATTAACTGAGTTTTCCAGGCATTTTGTGCGCATAACAGATTTGAACTACATGCACATTCTCCTGTGTGTATAAACTGGTTGAAAAATCAAATATGTGTCCTTGGTTGCATGCTTAGGTCCCATGCAACAAATGGGAATGAATTTCACACACCCTGCCACCGTCACTCGGCCACAAATATTGAGAAACCTAGTTTTTAAATTCAAGTAAATCCAAAACTTGTCTGAAATTCATGCAACTTGGCATGCTATCATGGAGCAGCATCAACATGCCGCGTTAAATTTTTTGTCCCATTTGGGGTAGGTTTCGGTATAAGCTTCTCAGAAACCAGAGCTTCTCACAACAAGCTTGATGGTTTCGGTAGGGAACGTGCTACCTTTGGGGACGAAACGATATCCGTTGCCTCTTATTGCTTTCAAAATCTTTCGAGTGTCAACATAGAACAACAGGAGTGTTGTGTTCAATTTTGGAATTTTTCGGGGTTTGTTTGGACATTTTTTATACATTAACTGGGTTTTCCAGGCATTCTATGCGCATAATTCAAATTTGAACAACATGCACATTCTCCAGTGCATATAAACTGGTTGAAAAATCAAGTATGTGTCCTTGGTTGCGTGCTTAGGTCCCATGCAAGAAATGGGAATGAATTTCACACACCCTACCACCGTCACTCGGTCGCAAACATTGAGATACCTGGTTTTTAAATTCTTGTAAATCCAAAACTCGACTGAAATTCATGAAACTTGGCATGCTATCATGGAGCGGCATCAACATGCCGCGGTAAATTTTTGTCCCATTTGGGGCAGGTTTCGGTATAAGCTTCTCATAAAACAGAGCTTCTCCCAACAAGCTTGATGGTTTCGGTAGGGAACGTGCTACCTTTGGGGACGAAACGATATCCGTTGCCTCTTATTGCTTTCAAAATCTTTCGAGTGTCAACATAGAAGAACAGTAGTGTTGTGTTCAATTTTGGAATTATTCGGGGTTTGTTTGGACATTTTTTATACATTAACTGGGTTTTCCAGGCATTTTATGCGCATAATTCAAAATTGAACAACATGCACATTCTCCAGTGCATATAAACTGGTTGAAAAATCAAATATGTGTCCTTGGTTGCATGATTAGGTCCCATGCAAGAAATGGGAATGAATTTCACACACCCTGCCACCGTCACTCGGCGACAAACATTGAGATACCTGGTTTTTAAATTATAGTAAATCCAAAACTCTTCTGAAATTCATGAAAGTTGGCATGCTATCATGGAGCGGCATCAACATGCCGTGGTAAATTTTTTGTCCCATTTGGGGCAGGTTTGGGTATAAGCTTATCAGAAACCAGAGCTTCACACAACAAGCATGATGGTTTTGGTAGGGAACGTGCCACCTTTGGGGACGAAACGATATCCGTTGCCTCTTATTGCTTTCAAAATCTTTCGAGTGCCAACATAAAACAAGAGGAGTGTTGTGTTAATTTTGGAATTTTTCGGGGTTCTTTTGGACATTTTTTATACTTTAACTGGGTTTTCCAGGCATTTTATGCGCATAATTCAAATTTGAACTACATGCACATTCTCCAGTGCGTATAAACTGGTTGAAAAATCAAATATGTGTCCTTGGTTGCATGCTTAGGTCCCATGCAAGAAATGGGAATGAATTTCGCACACCCTGCCACCGGCACTCGGCCACAAACATTGAGATACCTGGTTTTTAAATTCTAGTAAATCCAAAACTCGTCTGAAATTCATGAAACTTGGCATGCTATCATGAAGCGGCATCAACATGTCGTGGTTCATTTTTTGTCCCATTTGGGGCAGGTTTGGGTATAAGCTTCTCAGAAACCAGAGCTTCTCACAACAAGCGTGATGGTTTCGGTAGGGAACGTGCCACCTTTAGGGACAAAACGATATCCGTTGCCTCTTATTGTTTTCAAAATCTTTCAAGTGTCAACATAGAACAACAGGAGTGTTGTGTTCATTTTTGGAATTGTTCGGGGTTCGTTTAGACATTTTTATATATTAATTGGGTTTTCCAGGCATTTTATGCGCATAATTCAGATTTGAACTACATGCACATTCTCCAGTGCATATAAACTGGTTGAAAAATCAAATATGTGTCCTTGGTTGCATGCTTAGGTCCCATGCAAGAAAGGGGAATTAATTTCACACACCCTGCCACCGTCACTCAGCCACAAACATTGAGATACCTGGTTTTTAAATTCTAGTAAATCCAAAACTCATCTGAAATTCATGAAACTTGGCATGCTATCATGGAGCGGCATAATATGCCGTGGTAAATTTTTTGTCCCATTTGGGGCAGGTTTGGGTATAAGCTTCTCAGAAACAAGAGCTTCTCACAACAAGCGTGATGGTTTCGGTAGGGAACGTGCTACCTTTGGGGACGAAATGATATCCGTTGCCTCTTATTGCTTTCAAAATCTTTCGAGTGTCAACATAGAACAACAGGAGTATTGTGTTCAATTTTGGAATTTTTGGGGTTCGTTTGGACAATTTTTATACATTAACTGGGTTTTCCAGGCATTCTATGCGCATAATTCAAATTTGAACTACATGCACATTCTCCGGTGCATATAAATTGGTTGAAAAATCAAATATGTGTCCTTGGTTGCATGCTTAGGTCCCATGGAAGAAATGGGAATGAATTTCACACACCCTGCCACCGTCACTCGGTCGCAAACAGTGAGATACCTTGTTTTTAAATTCAAGTAAATCCAAAACTCGTCTGAAATTCATGAAACTTGGCATGCTATCATGGAGCGGCATCAACATGCCGTGGTAAAAATTTTGTCCCATTTGGGGCAGGTTTGAGTATAAGCTTCTCAGAAACCAGAGCTTCTCACAACAAGCGTGATGGTTTCGGTAGGGAATGTGCCACCTGTAGGGTTGAAACGATATCCGTTGAGTCTTATTGCTTTCAATATCTTTCGAGTGTAAACATAGAAGAACAGGAGTGTTGTGTTCAATTTTGGAATTTTTCAGGATTCATTTGGATTTTTATACATTAACTGCGTTTTCCAGGAATTTTATGCGCATAATTCAAATTTGAACTACATGCACATTCTCCAGTGCATATAAACTGGTTGAAAAATCAAATATGTGTCCTTGGTTCCATGCTTAGGTCCCATGCAAGAAATGGGAATGAATTTCACACACCCTGCCACCGTCACTCGGCCACAAACATTGAGATACCTGGTTTTTAAATTCTAGTAAATCCAAAACTCGTCTGAAAATCATGAAACTTGGCATGCTATCATGGAGTGGCATCAACATGCCGTGGTAAAGTTTTTATCCCATTTGGGGCAGGTTTGGGTATAAGCTTCTCAGAAACCAGAGCTTCTCACAACAAGCGTGATGGTTTCGGTAGGGAACGTGCCACCTTTAGGGACAAAACGATATCCGTTGCCTCTTATTGTTTTCAAAATCTTTCGAGTGTCAACATAGAACAACAGGAGTGTTGTGTTCATTTTTGGAATTGTTCGGGGTTCGTTTAGACATTTTTATATATTAACTGGGTTTTCCAGGCATTTTATGCGCATAATTCAGATTTGAACTACATGCACATTCTCCAGTGCATATCAACTGGTTGAAAAATCAAATATGTGTCCTTGGTTGCATGCTTAGGTCCCATGCAAGAAATGGGAATGAACATCACACACCCTGCCACCGTCACTTGGCCAGAAACATTGAGATACCTGGTTTTTCAATTCTAGTAAATCAAAAAACTCGTTTGAAATTCATGAAAGTTGGCATGCATGGAGCGGCATGAACATGTCGCGGTATTTTTTTATCCCATTTGGGGCAGGTTTGGGTATAAGCTTCTCACAAACCAGAGCTTCTCACAACAAGCGTCATGGTTTTGGTAGGGAACGTGCCACCTTTGGGGACGAAACGATATTTGTTGCCTCTTTTTGCTTTCAAAATCTTTCGAGTGTCAACATAGAAAAACAAGAGTGTTGTGTTCAATTTTGGAATTTTTCGGGGTTCGTTTGGATTTTTATACATTAACTGTGTTTTCCATGCATTCTATGCGCATAATTCAAATTTGAACTACATGCACATTCTCCAGTGCAGATAAACTGGTTGAAAAATCAAATATGTGTCCTTGGTTCCATGCTTAGGTCCCATGCAAGAAATGGGAATGAATTTCACACACCCTGCCACCGTCACTCGGCCACAAACATTGAGATACCTGGTTTTTAAATTCTAGTAAATCCAAAACTCGTCTGAAAATCATGAAACTTGGCATGCTATCATGGAGCGGCATCAACATGCCGTGGTAAAGTTTTTGTCCCATTTGGGGCAGGTTTGGGTATAAGCTTCTCAGAAACCAGAGCTTCTCACAACAAGCGTGATGGTTTCGGTAGGGAACGTGCCACCTTTAGGGACAAAACGATATCCGTTGCCTCTTATTGTTTTCAAAATCTTTCGAGTGTCAACATAGAACAACAGGAGTGTTGTGTTCATTTTTGGAATTGTTCGGGGTTCGTTTAGACATTTTTATATATTAACTGGGTTTTCCAGGCATTTTATGCGCATAATTCAGATTTGAACTACATGCACGTTCTCCAGTGCATATAAACTGGTTGAAAAATCAAATATGTGTCCTTGGTTGCATGCTTAGGTCCCATGCAAGAAAGGGGAATTAATTTCACACACCCTGCCACCGTCACTCAGCCACAAACATTGAGATACCTGGTTTTTAAATTCTAGTAAATCCAAAACTCGTCTGAAATTCATGAAACTTGGCATGCTATCATGGAGCGGCATAATATGCCGTGGTAAATTTTTTGTCCCATTTGGGGCAGGTTTGGGTATAAGCTTCTCAGAAACCAGAGCTTCTCACAACAAGCGTGATGGTTTCGGTAGGGAACATGCTACCTTTGGGGACGAAATGATATCCGTTGCCTCTTATTGCTTTCAAAATCATTCGAGTGTCAACATAGAACAACAGGAGTATTGTGTTCAATTTTGGAATTTTTGGGGTTCGTTTGGACATTTTTTATACATTAACTGGGTTTTCCAGGCATTCTAAGCGCATAATTCAAATTTGAACTACATGCACATTCTCCAATGCATATAAACTGGTTGAAAAATCAAATATGTGTCCTTGGTTGCATGCTTAGGTCCCATGCAAGAAAGGGGAATGAATTTCACACACCCTGCCACCGTCACTCGGCCACAAACATTGAGATACCTGGTTTTTAAATTCTAGTAAATCCAAAACTCGCCTAAAATTCATGAAACTTGGCATGCTATCATGGAGCGGCATCAACATGCCGTGGTAAATTTTTTGTCCCATTCGGGGCAGGTTTGGGTATAAGCTTCTCACAAACCAGAGCTTCTCACAACAAGCGTGATGGTTTCGGTAGGGAATGTGCCACCTTTAGGGACGAAAGGATATCCATTGCCTCTTATTGCTTTCAAAATCTTTCGAGTGTCAACATAGAACAACAGGAGCGTTGTGTTCATTTTTGGAATTGTTCGAGGTTAGTTTAGACATTCTTATACATTAACTGGGTTTTCCAGGCATTTTATGCGCATAATTCAAATTTGAACTACATGCACATTCTCCAGTGCATTTAAGCTGGTTGAACAATCAGATATGTGTCCTTGGTTGCATGCTTAGGTCCCATGCAAGAAATGGGAATGAATTTCACACACCCTGCCACCGTCACTCGGCCAGAAACATTGAGATACTTGGTTTTTAAATTCTAATAAATCCAAAACTCGACTAAGATTCATGAAACTTGGCATGCTATCATGGAGCGGCATCAATATGACGTGATAAATTTTTTGTCCCATTTGGGGCAGGTTTGGGTATAAGCTTCTCAGAAACTAGAGCTTCTCACAACAAGCGTGATGGTTTCGGTAGGGAATGTGCCACCTTTGGGGACGAAACGATATCCGTTGCCTCTTATTGCTTTCAAAATCTTTCGAGTGTCAACATAGAACAACATGAGTGTTGTGTTCAATTTTGGAATTTTTCGGGGTTCGTTTGGACATTTTTGTACATTAGCTGGGTTTCCAGACATTTTATGCGCATAATTTAAATTTGAACTACATGCACATTCTGCAGTGCATATAAACTGGTTGAAAAATCAAATATGTGTCCTCGGTTGCATGCTTAGGTCCCATGCAAGAAATGGGAATGAATTTCACACACCCTGCCACCATCACTGGGCCACAAACATTGAGATACCTGGTTTTTAAATTCTAGTAAATCCAAAACTCGTCTAAAATTCATTAAACTTGGCATGCTATCATGGAGCGGCATCAACATGCCGTGGTAAATTTTTTGTCCCATTTGGGGTAGGTTTGGGTATAAGCTTCTCAGAAACCAGAGCTTCTCACAGCAAGCGTGATGGTTTCGTTAGGGAACGTGCCACCTTTGAGGACGAAACGATATCCGCTGCCTGTTATTGCTTTCAAAATCTTTCGAGTGTCAACTTAGAACAACAGGAGTGTTGTGTCCAATTTTGGAAATTTTCGGGGTTCGTTTGGACATTTTTATACATTAATTGGGTTTTCCAGGCATTTTATGCGCATAATTTAAATTTGAACTACATGCACATTCTCAAGTGCATATAAACTGGTTGAAAAATAAAATATGTGTCCTTGGTTGCATGCTTGGGTCCCATGCAAGAAATGAGAATGAATTTCACACACCCTGCCACCGTCGCTCGGCCGCAAACATTGAGATACCTAGTTTTTAAATTGTAGTAAATCCAAAACTCGTCAGAAATTCATGAAACTTGGCATGCTATCATGGAGCGGCATCAACATGCCGTGGTATATTTTTTTTCCCATTTGGGGCAGGTTTGGGTGTAAGCTTCTTAGAAACCAGAGCTTCTCACAACAAGGGTGATGGTTTCAGTAGGCAACGTGCCACCGTTGGGGACGAAACGATATCCGCTACCTCTTATAGCTTTCAAAATCTTTCGAGTGTCAACATAGAACAACAGGAGTGTTGTGTTCCATTTTGGAATTTTTCGGGGTTCGTGTGGACATTTTTATACATTAACTGGGTTTTCCAGGCATTTTATGCGCATAACAAATTTGAACTACATGCACATTCTCCAGTGCATATAAACTGGTTGAAAAATCAAATATGTGTCCTTGGTTGCATGCTTAGGTCCCATGCAAGAAATGGGAATGAATTTCACACACCCTGCCACCGTCACTCGGCCACAAACATTGAGATACCTGGTTTTTAAATTCTAGTAAATCCAAAACTCGTCTTAAATTCATGAAACTTGGCATGCTATCATGGAGAGGCATCAACATGCCGTGGTAAATTTTTTGTCCCATTTGGGGCAGGTTTGGGTATAAGCTTCTCACAAACCAGAGCTTCTGACAACAAGCGTGATGGTTTCGGTAGGGAACGTGCCACCTTTGGGGACGAAACGATATCCGCTGCCTCTTATTGCTTTCAAATTTTTTCGAGTGTCAACATAGAACAACAGGAGTGTTCTGTTCAATTTTGGAATTTTTCGGGGTTCGTTTGGACATTTTTAAACATTAAATGGGTTTTCCACGCATTTGATGCACATAATTCAAATTTGAACTACATGCACATTCTCCAGTGCATATAAGTTGGTTGAAAAATAATATATGTGTCCTTGGTAGCATGCTTAGGTCCCATGCAAGAAATGGGAATGAATTTAACAGACCCTGCCACCGTCACTCGGCCGCAAACATTGAGATACCCGGTTTTTAGATTCTAGTAAATCCAAAACTCGTCTGAAATTCATGAAACTTGGCATGATATCATGGAGGGGCATCAACATGCCTTGTTAAATTTTTTGTCCCATTTGGGGCAAGTTTTGGTATAAGCTTCTCAGAAACCAGAGCTTCTCACTACAAGCGTGATGGTTTCGGTAGGGAACGCGCCACCTTTGGGGACCAAACGATATCCGTTGCCTCTTATTGCTTTCAAAATCTTTCGAGTGTCAACATAGAACAACAGGAGTGTTGTGTTCAAGTTTTGAATTTTTCGCGGTTCGTTTGGACATTTTTATACATTAACTGGGTTTTCCAGGCATTTTATGCGGATAATTCATATTTGAACTACATGCACATTCTCAAGTGCATATAAACTGGTTGAAAAATCTAATATGTGTACTTGGTTGCATGCTTAGGTCCCATGCAAGAAATGGGAATGAATGTCACACACCCTGCCACCGTCACTCGGCCACAAACATTGAGATTCCTGGTTTTTAAATTCTAGTAAATCCAAAACTCGTCTAAAATTCATGAAACTTGGCGTGCTATCATGGAGCGGCATCAACATGCCGTGGTAAATTTTTTGTCCCATTTGGGGCAGGTTTGGGTATAAGCTTCTCACAAACCAGAGCTTCTCACAACAAGCGTGATGGTTTCAGTAGGGAAACGCGCCACCTTTGGGGACGAAACGATATCCGTTGCCTCTTATTGCTTTCAAAATCTTTGGAGTGTCAACATAGAACAACAGGAGTGTTGTGTTCAATTTTGGAATTTTTCGGTGTTCGTTTGGACATTTTTATACATTAACTGGGTTTTCCCGGCATTTTATGGGCATAATTCAAAATTGAACTACATGCAGATTCTCCAGTGCATATAAACTGGTTGAAAAATTAAATAGGTGTCTTTGGTTGCATGCTTAGGTCCCATGCAAGAAATGGGAATGAATTTCACACACCCTGCCCCCGTCACTCGGCCGCAAACATTGAGATACCTGGTTTTTAAATTCTAGTAAATCCAAAACTCGTCTTAAATTCATGAAACTTGGCATGCTATCATGGAGAGGCATCAACATGCCGTGGTAAATTTTTTGTCCCATTTGGGGCAGGTTTGGGTATAAGCTTCTCACAAACCAGAGCTTCTGACAACAAGCGTGATGGTTTCGGTAGGGAACGTGCCACCTTTGGGGACGAAACGATATCCGCTGCCTCTTATTGCTTTCAAATTTTTTCGAGTGTCAACATAGAACAACAGGAGTGTTCTGTTCAATTTCGGAATTTTTCGGGGTTCGTTTGGACATTTTTAAACATTAAATGGGTTTTCCACGCATTTGATGCACATAATTCAAATTTGAACTACATGCACATTCTCCAGTGCATATAAGTTGGTTGAAAAATAAAATATGTGTCCTTGGTAGCATGCTTAGGTCCCATGCAAGAAATGTGAATGAATTTAACAGACCCTGCCACCGTCACTCGGCCGCAAACATTGAGATACCCGGTTTTTAGATTCTAGTAAATCCAAAACTCGTCTGAAATTCATGAAACTTGGCATGATATCATGGAGCGGCATCAACATGTCTTGTTAAATTTTTTGTCCCATTTGGGGCAAGTTTTGGTATAAGCTTCTCAGAAACCAGAGCTTCTCACTACAAGCGTGATGGTTTCGGTAGGGAACGCGCCACCTTTGGGGACCAAACGATATCCGTTGCCTCTTATTGCTTTCAAAATCTTTCGAGTGTCAACATAGAACAACAGGAGTGTTGTGTTCAAGTTTTGAATTTTTCGCGGTTCGTTTGGACATTTTTATACATTAACTGGGTTTTCCAGGCATTTTATGCGGATAATTCAAATTTGAACTACATGCACATTCTCAAGTGCATATAAATTGGTTGAAAAATCTAATATGTGTACTTGGTTGCATGCTTAGGTCCCATGCAAGAAATGGGAATGAATGTCACACACCCTGCCACCGTCACTCGGCCACAAACATTGAGATTCCTGGTTTTTAAATTCTAGTAAATCCAAAACTCGTCTAAAATTCATGAAACTTGGCGTGCTATCATGGAGCGGCATCAACATGCCGTGGTAAATTTTTTGTCCCATTTGGGGCAGGTTTGGGTATAAGCTTCTAACAAACCAGAGCTTCTCACAACAAGCGGGATGGTTTCAGTAGGGAACGCGCCACCTTTGGGGACGAAACGATATCCGTTGCCTCTTATTGCTTTCAAAATCTTTGGAGTGTCAACATAGAACAACAGGAGTGTTGTGTTCAATTTTGGAATTTTTCGGTGTTCGTTTGGACATTTTTATACATTAACTGGGTTTTCCCGGCATTTTATGGGCATAATTCAAAATTGAACTACATGCAGATTCTCCAGTGCATATAAACTGGTTGAAAAATTAAATAGGTGTCTTTGGTTGCATGCTTAGGTCCCATGCAAGAAATGGGAATGAATTTCACACACCCTGCCCCCGTCACTCGGCCGCAAACATTGAGATACCTGGTTTTTAAATTCCAGTAAATCCAAAACTCGTCTAAAATTCATGAAACTTGGCGAGCTATCATGGAGCGGCATCACCATGCCGCGGTTAATTTTTTGTCCCATTTGGGGCAGGTTTGGGTATAAGCTTCTCACAAACCAGAGCTTCTCACAACAAGCGTGATGGTTTTGGTAGGGAACGTGCCACCTTTGGGGACGAAACGATATCCGCTGCCTCTTATTGATTTCAATTGTTTCGAGTGTCAACATAGAACAACAGGATTGTTGTGTTCAGTTTTGGAATTTTTCAAGGTTCGTTTGGACATTTTTATACATTAACTGGGTTTTCCATGCATTTTATGTGGATAATTCAAATTTGAACTACATGCACATTCTCAAGTGCATATAAACTGGTTGAAAAATCAAATATGTGTCCTTGGTTGCATGCTTAGGTCCCATGCAAGAATTGGGAATGAATTTCACAGACCTTGCCACCGTCACTCGGCCGCAAACATTGAGCTACCAGGATTTTAAATTCTAGTAAATCCAAAACTCGTGTGAAATTCAAGAAACTTGGCATATTATCAGGGAGCGGCATCAACATGCCATGGTAAATTTTTTGTCCCATTTGGGGGCAGGTTTGGGTATAAGCTTCTCAGAAACCAAAGCTTCTCACAACAAGCGTGATGGTTTCGGTAGGGAACGTGCTACCTTTGGGGACGAAATGATATCCGTTACCTCTTATTGCTTTCAAAATCTTTCGAGTGTCAACATAGAACAACAGGAGTATTGTGTTCAATTTTGGAATTTTTCGGGGTTCGTTTGGACATTTTTTATACATTAACTGGGTTTTCCAGGCATTTTATGCGCATAATTCAAATTTGAACTACATGCACATTCTCAAGTGCATATAAACTGGTTGAAAAATCTAATATGTGTGCTTGGTTGCATGCTTAGGTCCCATGCAAGAAATGGGAATGAATTTCACACACCCTGCCACCGTCACTCGGCCACAAACATTGAGATTCCCGTTTTTAAATTCTAGTAAATCCAAAACTCGTCTAAAATTCATGAAACTTGGCGTGCTATCATGGAGCGGCATCAACATGCTGTGGTAAATTTTTTGTCCCATTTGGGGCAGGTTTGGGTATAAGCTTCTCACAAACCAGAGCTTCTCACAACAAGCGTGATGGTTTCAGTAGGGAACGCGCCACCTTTGGGGACGAAACGATATCCGTTGCCTCTTATTGCTTTCAAAATCTTTGGAGTGTCAACATAGAACAACAGGAGTGTTGTGTTCAATTTTGGAATTTTTCGGTGTTCGTTTGGACATTTTTATACATTAACTGGGTTTTCCCGGCATTTTATGTGCTTAATTCAAATTTGAACTACATGCACATTCTCCTGTGCACATAAACTGGTAGAAAAGTCAAATATGTGTCCTCGGTTGCATGCTTAGGTCCCATGCAAGAAATGGGAATGAATTTCACACACCCTACCACCGTCACTCGGCCACAAACATTGAGATACCTGGTTTTTAAATTCTAGTAAATCCAAAACTCATCTAAAATTCATGAAACTTGGCATGCTGTCATGGAGCGACATCAACATGCCGTGGTAAAAGTTTTGTCCCATTTAGGGCAGGTTTGGGTATAAGCTTCTCACAAACCAGAGCTTCTCACAACAAGTGTGATGGTTTCTGTAGGGAACGTGCCACCTTTGGGGACGAAACGATATCCGGTGCCTCTTATTGCTTTCAAATTCTTTCGAGTGTCAGCATAGAACAATAGGAGTGTTGTGTTCAATTGTGGAATTTTTCGGAGTTCGTTTGGACAATTTGATGCATTAACTGGGTTTTCCACGCATTTTATGCGCATAATTCAAATTTGAACTACATGCAGATTCTCCAGTGCATATAAACTGGTTGAAAAATTAAATAGGTGTCTTTGGTTGCATGCTTAGGTCCCTTGCAAGAAATGGGAATGAATTTCACACACCCTGCCCCCGTCACTCGGCCGCAAACATTGAGATACCTGGTTTTTAAATTCCAGTAAATCCAAAACTCGTCTAAAATTCATGAAACTTGGCGAGCTATCATGGAGCGGCATCACCATGCCGCGGTTAATTTTTTGTCCCATTTGGGGCAGGTTTGGGTATAAGCTTCTCACAAACCAGAGCTTCTCACAACAAGCGTGATGGTTTTGGTAGGGAACGTGCCACCTTTGGGGACGAAACGATATCCGCTGGCTCTTATTGCTTTCAAATTTTTTCGTGTGTCAACATAGAACAACAGGAGTGTTGTGTTCAGTTTTGGACATTTTTATACCTTAACTGGGTTTTCCACGCATTTTATGCGGATAATTCAAATTTGAACTACATTCACATTCTCCAGTGCATATAAACTGGTTGAAAAATCAAATATGTGTCCTTGGTTGCATGCTTAGGTCCCATGCAAGAAATGGGAACGAATTTCACAGACCTTGCCACCGTCACTCTGCCGCAAACATTGAGATACCCGGTTTTCAAATTCTAGTAAATCCACAACTAGTCTGAAATTCATGAAACATGGCATTTTATCATGGAGCGGCATCAACATGCCGTGGTAAATTTTTTGTCCCATTTGGGGGAAGGTTTGGGTATAAGCTTCTAAGAAACCAGAGCTTCTCACAACAAGCATGATGGTTTCAGTAGGGAACGTGCCACCTTTGGGGACGAAATGATATCCGTTGCCTCTTATTTCTTTCAAAATCTTTCGAGTGTCAACATAGAATAACAGGAGTGTTGTGTTCAATTTTGGAATTTTTCGGGGTTCGTTTCGACATTTTTATACATTAACTGGGTTTTGCAGGCACTTTATGCGCATAATTCAAATTTGAACTACATGCACATTCTCCAGTGCATATAAACTGGTTGAAAAATCAAATATGTGTCCTAGGTTGCATGCTTAGGTCCCATGCAAGAAATGGGAATGAATTTCACACACCCTGCCACCGTCACTTGGCCGGAAACATTGAGATACCTGGTTTTTAAATTCTAGTATATCCAAAATGCGTCTAAAATTCATGAAACTTGGCATGCTATCATGGAGCGGCATCAACATGCCGTGGTAAATTTTTTGTCCCATTTAGGGCAGGTTTGGGTATAAGCTTCTCAGAAACCAGAGCTTCTCACAACGAGCGTGATGATTTCGGTAGGGAACGTGCCACCTTTGGGGACGAAACGATATCCGTTGCCTCTTATTGCTTTCAAAATCTTTCGAGTGTCAACATAGAACTAGAGGAGTGTTGTATTCAATTTTGGAATTTTTCGGGGTTCGTTTGGACATTTTTATACATTAACCGAGTTTTCCAGGCATCTTATGCGCTTAATTCAAATTTGAACTACATGCACATTCTCCAGTGCATATAAACTGGTTGAAAAATCAAATATGTGTCCTTGGTTGCATGCTTAGGTCCCATGCAAGAAATGGGAATGAATTTCACACACCCTGCCACCGTCACTTGGCCACAAACATTGAGATACCTGGTTTTTAAATTCTAGTAAATCCAAAACTCGTCTAAAATTCATGAAACTTGGCATGCTATCATGGAGCGGCATCAACATGCCGTGGTAAATTTTTTGTCCCATTTGGGGCAGGTTTGGGTAGAAGCTTCTCAGAAACCAGAGCTTCTCACAACAAGCGTGATGGTTTCGGTAGGGAACGTGCCACCTTTGGGGACGAAACGATATCCGTTGCCTCTTATTGCTTTCAAGATCTCTTGAGTCTCAACATAGAACAACAGGAGTGTTGTGTTCAATTTTGAAATTTTTCGGGGTTCGTTTGGACATTTTTATACATTAATTGGGTTTTCCAGGTATTTTAAGCGCATAATTCAAATTTGAACTACACGCACATTCTCCAGTGCATATAAACTGGTAGAAAAATCTAATATGTGTCCTTGGTTGCATGCTTAGGTCCCATGCAGGAAATGGGAATGAATTTCGCACACCCTGCCACCGTCACTCGGCTACAAGCATTGAGATACCTGGTTTTCAAATTCTAGTAAATCCAAAACTTGTCTAAAATTCATGAAACTTGGCATGCTATCATGGAGCGGCATCAACGTGCCGTGGTAAAATTTTTGTCCCATTTGGGGCAAGTTTGGGTATAAGCTTCTCAGAAACAAGAGCTTCTCACAACAAGCGTGATGGTTTCGGTAGGGAATGTGCCACCTTTGGGGACGAAACGATATCCGTTGCCTCTTATTGCTTTCAAAATCTTTCGAGTGTCAACATAGAACAACAGGAGTGTTGTATTCAATTTTGGAATTTTTCGGTGTTCGTTCGGACATTTTTATACATTAACTGGGTTTTCCAGGCATTTTATGCGCTTAATTCAAATTTGAACTACATGCACATTCTCTAGTGCATATAAACTGGTTGAAAAATCAAATATGTGTCCTTGGTTGCATGCTTAGGTCCCATGCAAGAAATGGGAATGAATTTCACACACCCTGCCACCGTCACTCAGCCACAAACATTGAGATACCTGGTTTTTAAATTCTAGTAAATCCAAAACTCGTCTAAAATGCATGAAACTAGGCATGCTATCATGGAGCGGCATCAACATGTCGTGGTTAATTTTTTGTCCCATTTGGGGCAGGTTTGGGTATAAGCTTCTCACAACAAGTGTGATGGTTTCGGTAGGGAACGTGCCACCTTTGGGGACGAAATGATATCCGGTGCCTCTTATTGCTTTCAAATTCTTTCGAGTGTCAACATAGAACAATAGGAGTGTTGTGTTCAATTTTGGAATTTTTCGGAGTTCGTTTGGACAATTTTATACATTAACTAGGTTTTCCACGCATTTTATGCGCACAATTCAAAATTGAACTACATGTAGATTCTCCAGTGCATATAAACTGGTTGAAAAATCAAATAGGTGTCTTTGGTTGTATGCTTAGGTCCCGTGCAAGAAATGGGAATGAATTTCACACACCCTGCCCCCGTCACTCGGCCGCAAACATTGAGATACCTGGTTTTTAAATTCCAGTAAATCCAAAAGTCGTCTGAAATTCATGAAACTTGGCGAGCTATCATGGAGCGGCATCAACATGCCACGGTTAATTTTTTGTCCCATTTGGGGCAGGTTTGGGTATAAGCTTCTCACAAACCAGAGCTTCTCACAACAAGCGTGATGGTTTTGGTAGGGAACGTGCCACCTTTGGGGACGAAACGATATCCGCTACCTCTTATTGATTTCAATTTTTTTCGAGTGTCAACATAGAACAACAGGAGTGTTGTGTTCAGTTTTGGAATTTTTCAAGGTTCGTTTGGACATTTTTATACATTAACTGGGGTTTCCACGCATTTTATGTGGATAATTCAAATTTGAACTACATGCACATTCTCAAGTGCATATAAACTGGTTGAAAAATCAAATATGTGTCCTTGGTTGCATGCTTAGGTCCCATGCAAGAATTGGGAATGAATTTCACAGACCTTGCCACCGTCACTCGGCCGCAAACATTGAGCTACCAGGATTTTAAATTCTAGTAAATCCAAAACTCGTGTGAAATTCAAGAAACATGGCATTTTATCAGGGAGCGGCATCAACATGCCATGGTAAATTTTTTGTCCCATTTGGGGGCAGGTTTGGGTATAAGCTTCTGAGAAACCAGAGCTTCTCACAACAAGCGTGATGGTTTCAGTAGGGAACGTGCCACCTTTTGGGGACGAAACGATATCCGTTGCCTCTTATTGCTTTCAAAATCTTTCGAGTGTCTACATAGAACAACAGGAGTGTTGTGTTCAATTTTGGAATTTTTCGGGGTTCGTTTGGACATTTTCATACATTAACTGGGTTTTGCAGGCACTTTATGCGCATAATTCAAATTTGAACTACATGCACATTCTCCAGTGCATATAAACTGATTGAAAAATCAAATATGTGTCCTAGGTTGCATGCTTAGGTCCCATGCAAGAAATGGGAATGAATTTCACCTACCCTGCCACCGTCACTCGGCCACAAACATTGAGCTACCTGGTTTTTAAATTCTAGTAAATCCAAAACTTGTCTAAAATTCATGAAACTTGGCATGCTATCATGGAGCGGCATCAGCATGCCGTGGTAAATTTTTTGTCCCATTTGGGGCAGGTTTGGGTATAAGCTTCTCACAAACCAGAGCTTCTCACAACAAGCGTGATGGTTTCGGTAGGGAACGGGCCACCTTTAGGGACGAAATGATATTCGTTGCCTCTTATTGCTTTGAAAATGTTCCGAGTGTCAACATAGAACAACAGGAGTGGTCTGTTCAATTTTGGAATTTTTCGTGGTTCGTTTAGACATTTTTATACATTAACTGGGTTTTGCAGGTATTTTATGGACATAATTCAAATTTGAACTACATGCACATTCTCTAGTGCATATAAACTGGTTTAAAATCAAATATGTGTCCTCGGTTGCATGCTTAGGTCCCATGCAAGAAATGGGAATGAATTTCATAGACCCTGCCACCGTAGCTCGGCCGCAAACATTGAGATACCCGGATTTTAAATTCTAGTAAATCCAAAACTTGTCTAAAATTCATGAAACTTGGCATGCTATCATGGAGCGGCATCAACATGCCGTGGTAAATTTTTGTCCCATTTGGGGCAGGTTTGGGTATAAGCTTCTCAGAAACCAGAGTTTCTCACAACAAGCGTGATGGTTTCAGAAGGGAACGTGCCACCTTTGGGGACGAAACGATATCCCTTGCCTCTTATTGCTTTCAAAATCTTTCGAGTGTCAACATAGAACAACAGGAGTGTTGTGTTCAATTTTGGAATTTTTCGGGGTTCGTTTGGACATTTTTATACATTAACTGGGTTTTCCAGGCACTTTATGCGCATAA
Source organism: Triticum aestivum (assembly GCF_018294505.1). NCBI lineage: Eukaryota > Viridiplantae > Streptophyta > Magnoliopsida > Poales > Poaceae > Triticum > Triticum aestivum. The sequence goes on along the minus strand of NC_057796.1, from coordinate 161,735,391 downwards.
TTCAAATTTGAACTACATGCACATTCTCCAGTGCATATAAACTGGTTGAAAAATCAAATATGTGTCCTTGGTTGCATGCTTAGGTCCCATGCAAGAAATGGGAATGAATTTCACACACCCTGCCCCCGTCTCTCGGCCACAAACATTGAGATACCTGGTTTTTAAATTCTAGTAAATCCAATACTCGTCTAAAATTCATGAAACTTGGCATGCTATCATGGAGCGGCATCAACATGCCGCGGTAATTTTTTCCCATTTGGGGCAGGTTTGGGTATAAGTTTCTCAGAAACGAGAGCTTCTCACAACAAGCGTGATGGTTTTGGTAGGGAACGTGCCACCTTTGGGGACGAAACTATATTTGTTGTCTCTTATTGCTTTCAAAATGTTTCGAGTGTCAACATAGAACAACAGGAGTGTTGTGTTGAATTTTGGAATTTTTCGTGGTTCGTCTAGACATTTTTATACATTAACTGGGTTTTCCAGGTATTGTATGCACATAATTCAAATTTGAACTACATGCAGCTTCTACAGTGCATATAAACTGGTTGAAAAATCAGATGTGTCCTTGGTTGCATGCTTAGGTCCCATGCAAGAAATGGGAATGAATTTCACACACCCTGCCCCCGTCACTCGGCCGCAAATATTGAGATACCTTGTTTTTAAATGCTAGTAATCCAAAACTCGTCTGAAATTCATGAAACTTTGCCAGCTATCATGGAGCGGCATCAACATGCCGCGGTAATTTTTTCCCATTTGGGGCAGGTTTGGGTATAAGTTTCTCAGAAACGAGAGCTTCTCACAACAAGCGTGATGGTTTTGGTAGGGAACGTGCCACCTTTGGGGACGAAACTATATCCGCTGCCTCTTATTGCTTTCAAATTTTTTCGAGTGCCAACATAGAACAACAGGAGTGTTGTGTTCAATTTTGGAATTTTCGGGGTTCGTTTGGACATTTTTATACATTAACTGGGTTTTCCACGCATTTTATGTGCATAATTCAAATTTGAACTACATGCACATTCTCCAGTGCATATAAACTGGTTGAAAAATAAAATATGTGTCCTTGGTAGCATGCTTAGGTCCCATGCAAGAAATGGGAATGAATTTCATAGACCCTGCCACAGTAGCTCGGCCGCAAACATTGAGATACCCAGTTTTTAAATTCTAGTAAATCCAAAACTCGTTTGAAATTCATGAAACTTGGCATTTTATCATGGAGCGGCATCAACATGCCGTGGTAAATTTTTGTCCCATTTGGGGCAGGTTTGGGTATAAGCTTCTCAGAAACCAGAGCTTCTCACAACAAGCGTGATGGTTTCAGTAGGGAACGTGCCACCTTTGGGGACGAAACGATATCCCTTGCCTCTTATTGCTTTCAAAATCTTTCGAGTGTCAACATAGAACAACAGGAGTGTTGTGTTCAATTTTGGAATTTTTCGGGGTTCGTTTGGACATTTTTATACGTTAACTGGGTTTTCCAGGCACTTTATGTGCATAATTCAAATTTGAACTACATGCACATTCTCCAGTGCATATAAACTTGTTGAAAAATCAAATATGTGTCCTTGGTTGCATGCTTAGGTCCCATGCAAGAAATGGGAATGAATTTCACACACCCTGCCCCCGTCACTCGGCCCCAAACATTCAGATACCTGGTTTTTAAATTCTAGTAAATCCAATACTCGTCTAAAATTCATGAAACTTGGCATGCTATCATGGAGCGGCATCAACATGCCGTGGTAAAAAATTTGTCCCATTTGGGGCAGGGTATAAGCTTATCAAAAACCAGAGCTTCTCACAACAAGCGTAATGGTTTCGGTAGGGAACGTGCCACCTTTAGGGACGAAACGATATTTGTTGTCTCTTATTGCTTTCAAAATGTTTCGAGTGTCAACATAGAACAATAGGAGTGTTGTGTTGAATTTTGGAATTTATCGTGCTTCGTTTAGACATTTTTATACATTAACTGGGTTTTCCATGTATTTTATGCGCATAATTCAAATTTGAACTACATGCAGCTTCTACAGTGCATATAAACTGGTTGAAAAATCAGATATGTGTCCTTGGTTGCATGCTTAGGTCCCATGCAAGAAATGGGAATGAATTTCACACACCCTGCCCCCGTCACTCGGCCGCAAACATTGAGATACCCTGTTTTTAAATTCTAGTAAATCCAAAACTCGTCTGAAATTCATGAAACTTGGCCAGCTATCATGGAGCGGCATCAACATGCCGCGGTAATTTTTTCCCATTTGGGGCAGGTTTGGGTATAAGCTTCTCACAAACCGGAGCTTCTCACAACAAGCGTGATGGTTTTGGTAGGGAACGTGCCACCTTTGGGGACGAAACTATATCCGCTGGCTCTTATTGCTTTCAAATTTTTTCGAGTGTCAACATAGAACAACAGGAGTGTTGTGTTCTATTTTGGAATTTTCGGGGTTCGTTTGGACATTTTTATACATTAACTGGGTTTTCCACGCATTTTATGCGCATAATTCAAATTTGAACTACATGCACATTCTGCAGTGCATATAAACTGGTTGAAAAATAAAATATGTGTCCTTGGTAGCATGCTTAGGTCCCATGCAAGAAATGGAAATGAATTTCACAGACCCTGCCACCGTCACTCGGCCGCAATCATTGAGATACCCGGTTTTTAGATTCTAGTAAATCCAAAACTCGTCTGAAATTTAGGAAACTTGGCATGCTATCATGGAGCGGCATCAACATGCTGTGGTAAATTTTTGTCCCATTTGGGCAAGTTTTGGTATAAGCTTCTCAGAAACCAGAGCTTCTCACAACAAGCGTGATGGTTTCGTAGGCAACGTGCCACCTTTGGGGACGAAACGATATCCGTTGCCTCTTATTGCTTTCAAAATCTTTCGAGTGTCAACATAGAACAACATGAGTGCTTTGTTCAATTTTGGAATTTTTCGGGGTTCGTTTGGACATTTTTATACATTAACTGGGTTTTCCAGGCATTTTATGCGCATAATTCAAATTTGAACTACATGCACATTATCCAGTGCATATAAACTGGTTAAAAAAATCAAATATGTGTCCTTGGTTGCATGCTTAGGTCCCATGCAAGAAATGGGAATGAATTTCACACACCCTGCCACCGTCACTCGGCCACAAACATTGAGATACCTGGTTTTTAAACTCTAGTAAATCCAAAACTCGTCTAAAATTCATGAAACTTGGCATGCTATCATGGAGCGGCATCAACATGCCGTGGTAAATTTTTTGTCCCATTTGGGGCAGGTTTGGGTATAAGCTTCTCATAAACCAGAGCTTCTCACAACAAGCGTGATGGTTTCGGTAGGGAACGTGCCACCTTTTGGGACGAAACGATATCCGTTGACTGTTATTGCTTTCAAAAATTTTTGAGTGTCAACTTAGAACAACAGGAGTGTTGTGTTCAATTTTGGAATTTTTCGGGGTTCGTTTGGACATGTTTATACATTAACTGGGTTTTCCAGGCATTTTATGCGCATAATTCAAATTTGAACTACATGCACATTCTCCAGTGCATATAAACTGGTTGAAAAATCAAATATGTGTCCTTGGTTGCATGCTTAGGTCCCATGCAAGAAATGAAATATGAATTTCACACACCCTGCCACCGTCACTCGGCATCAAACATTGAGATACCTTGTTTAAATTCTAGTAAATCCAAAACTCGTCTAAAATTCATGAAACTTTGATGAGGACATCACTAACAAAGTTACACCCACAGCCCCTACTGATACATATACAAGACCAATTACTAGAGCTCGCGCACGCCAATTAAATTACCAGGTACTTTCGTTTCTTGGTAATGATTCTAATGTTCATGAGAATATGACGCTGCCTAAATTGGATACATTTGTCTTGCTTACAAATGAAGGGCCTAGCTTGGACAAGAAGGATGATCATTGGAGCAAGGTCAAGCATGGAGATGATGGCGTGCACAAGGGGAACAAGAACAGAGTTACAAGTGAGGATTTTAGGACTTTGAAGCCACCATAATGAGTGCGTGAAGCCTTGGACGAAATATACAAGATGCCAGGTACTTTCATCCAGAGGCTATTCTAGGTGCTGCGTCACCTTATTATTGCGCCAGGCCCATGTAATTACGAGATACATAAGTATAGGCTGTTTTTAGAGTCCGTATGTGTGGGGAAACAAGAGATAGGGTTGGTTTCGGACCCCTTCCCCAAGGGCCACGAAATTTCCCCCCTCTTCCTCCATATATACAGCCCTTAGGGCACCGTTTAGACTTTGGGTTTTGTTTAGATTAAAAGTTCGCCATAGCTGCAACTTCGCGTACTTCGTTTGGGTTCAACGTCTAGACAAAGGCGTCACAGAACCCCACCTTGATCAATAAAGCTTTCCTCTTATATTCACAATATCCAGATTGCAAACTTAGTTTCTTGCTTGTTCTTCGTTTGCCTGCAGGAAACAGACCTTTGTGGTCAGGTTGATCGTGCTCCAGCGTGGTCAATAACCTCTCGGAGTTGGTTTAGCGATTGCTAAGGCGCGACGTCCTCGCACGTTCGTAGTCGGATTGTCAAAGTCGACTTCCTCTAAAACGATAGCCACCATCTCATCGAAAGACGGGACACCTTTGCCTCTATCAAGTTGTATCAGATTTCCAGGTTGCTCGGTGAGATTTTACAGTTTTTCATAGTTTAGATCGAGTTTGTTCTTCATACCTACAGTCCACGAAAAAGCCAAAAAAAATTAGGGTTAGTTCATCATATCCAAACGAGTCTGAGCCTTTGCATAGTATTTTCAGTATTTTGCTTTGTTGAATTTGCGGTTGCATCGTCGTGTCAAGTTGCTGGTCTTAGCGTCTAGTTTCCCTTAGAGTTTCGAGTTCTGTTCACAAGTTGTCACGCCGCCGCCGCACCATCGTCATCGCTCCTGCCATCTACCACCACTGCTTATCCGCCACCAATTCGTATCCATATACCATCACCAATCCGTATCCATATACCACCACCAATCCGTATCCATATACCACCACCGCTGCCATATACCATCACCGCTGCCATATCTTACCATCCTATATCCACCACCAATCCGAATCTTTTCATATTAGGTTTCTTTTCGAGATCCATCTATTTTCCGTTTCGTGTTTTCTTGCCTGAGTAGGTCTCGGAAAAAAAAGTCTGGAGACCCCAAGGCGACCGAATTTTTTCCCTATCCTATTTTTAGGTCCCAGGGAGTGTTTTGAGACACTCGCCATCATAGTGATTTTTTGTCGCACTGTTTCGTCGTCGCAGCCCTGATTTCCGAAAAAAATCCAAAAAAATTTCATGCCTATCCTGTTAGTTTGACTTGGGAAGAGTTTTGAGACACTCGCCATTGTAGTGATTTTTCGCAAAAAAAAGAGGAGCGCACAAAAAAAAGAAGAGCGCAAAAAGAAATTTCAGAGTGTGCTTTTCCCTTGCTTACGTGCAGCACCGTGATTTTGTTAGTGTTCTAGGCTCGCGTCTCTAGAGCGGTCTAGCTTAGGACCAGCACAGTACCGTTGTTGAGCGTTTATTCAACTTTGCATCTCTGAATTGATTATTGTTGACCCTTTTTGCTACTATATTATAAGCCTTCCCAGCTCCAAATACATCTACGTCGTGTGTGTGACTCTCCCTAGTAATCGCTTTATCCAAGCTTTGAGAGTTTTGACTACAACGGTTGCCGATCACCTCCTGCTGCTGGGTAAGAACTGGTAAGAATTTGAGCTTTGCTTGACGGATTTGTGACACACTGCCACTTTCTAGTAGTCTGTAGGATCATATTCTTGTGTGTTTCTATTGCTGCTAACCATGGCAGGATCACAAGCTGACGAGACTGACTGGGAGAACATGACGAACAAGGAGCTTCATGATAAGTTTCAGCAAATGGTGAGTGGACAGGTGGAAGATGTGCTAAGAGATTTGAAGAGGCCATGGAGAAGATAGATGGCATTGAGAAGGCAGTCGAAACAAAGCTCGATAACAAGTTTAATGAATTGCTCGCGCGTCTTCCACCGCCTGCTGCACCTGTCGCACCTCTACAACAACAAAAATAACATCGCCTTCCAAATCAAGTGGGACGAGCACAGCGCGTTCCCCTTGAGCCTGGTCAAACTTCTGGTGCCGGTGTACCTACTGTTGATGCTTCTGTAGCTCCTGCTGCTACTGCAGAGGTGGAGGACCATTACGAGGATGAGGTTGATCAAAATCAGAACTACGTGCAACCACCGGCACCACCACCACCAGGTCGTCCTCATGCATATCATCGCAACGGTAGGGCTGCACCACCACCTGAGGTACAAGCTCATGACCATCTTCCTAAACTAAAAATTGAATATTCCACCATTTGAGGGTAGATATGTTCCTGATATATATCTTACTTGGGAGTTAGAAACTGAACAACGGTTTACATGTTTACAATATCCTGAGGAGAGACGTGTTCCTGCTGCTGTTTGTGCTTTCACTAGTTTTGCATGTGTTTGGTGGTATGAACATTGTAGATTATATCCCATTCCAGCTACTTGGGCTGCTTTGAAAACTGCTATGCGTACTCATGGGTTCCACCTTATTATCAACGTGAATTACATCAAAAATTGCAGCGCTTAAGACAAGGAAAATTTTTTGTAGAAGAATATTATCAGGAATTACAAACTGGCATGATTAGATGTGGTATTGTTGAGGAGAATGAAGCTATGGTTGCACGTTTTATGGGTGGATTAAATAGAGAGATTCAAACCATTCTAGAGTGTAAGGAGTATAATAATATCACTCGTTTATTCCATCTTGCTTGTAAAGCTGAACGTAAAGTGCAGGATCGACAGGCATTGGCGCGGACTAACTTTTCTGCAGGTCGACCATCATCATGGACACTGCGTGCATCCTCTACTTCCACACATTCTACTGCACCGACACCTCCATCAGCTGCCACCTCTAGCCGTGATACAAGGAAGCAGGCACAACCACCACTATCTGCCAAGAGCACACCTATTGGGGCTGCACAGAGTTCTTCTTCCATGGCATCAACAGGGCACACAAGTGATATTATTTGTCGTCGTTGTAAGGGATGAGGTCATTACACGAGAGAATGCAAATCTCAGTGTGTGATGATTGCTACTGAGGATGGTGGGTATGAGTCCGCTAGTAACTATGATGAGGAGACTTTGGCTCTTATTACACGTGAAGAACACGGTGGAGATGATTCTGATCATGAGACAAAATACATGGCTCCTGAAGACGCTGACAGGTATGAATGTTTAGTTGCTCAACGTGTTTTGAGTGTGCATGTCACACAAGCTGAGCAAAATATGAGGCATAATTTGTTCCATACAAAGGGAGTAGTGAAGGAGCGTTCTGTTCGCGTCATCATAGATGGAGGGAGCTGCAACAACTTGGCTAGCACGGAGATGGTGAAGAAGCTATCTCTCACCACACGACCACATCCACATCCTTACTACATCCAATGGTTCAACAACAACGGCAAGGTTAAGGTAACACGTATTGTTCCTGTGCATTTTAGTATCTCTACATATGTTTATTTTGTTGATTGTGATGTGGTACCCATGCAAGCATGTTCCTTATTACTTGGTAGACCATGGCAATTCGATAAAAATTCTGTACACCATGGTAGAAACAATCAGTATACTCTTGTTCATAAGGATAAACATATTACTTTGCTTCCTAAGTCTCCTGATTCTATTTTGAAAGATGTTATTCATAGAGCTAGTAGAGCAAAACAGGAGCAGAATAAGAGTGAAAATCAAATTGTGGCAGAATTTGAGCAACAAATGAAGCCTAATAATAAACCATCTAGTGTTGCTTCTGAAATTAAATTGAAAAGTGCATGTTTACTTGCCACCAAATCTGATATTGATGATATAGATTTTAGTAAATCTGTTTGCTATGCTTCTCTGTGCGAAGAGGCATTATTTTCATTCAAGGACGTGCCTTCCTCTTTGCCTCCCGCTGTCACTAACATTTTGCAGGAGTTTGCTGACGTATTTCCACAAGACGTGCCACCGGGATTACCACCTATTCGAGGGATTGAGCATCAAACTGACTTAATTTCCGGTGCATCACTACCCAACCGCGCACCATGCCGTACCAATCCAGAGGAGACGAAGGAGATTATGCGTCATACAAGAGCTACTCGACAAAGGTTATATACGCGAATCCCTTAGTCCTTGTGTTGTTCCTATTATTCTAGTGCCAAAAAAGGATGGTACATCGCGTATGTGTGTTGATTGTAGAGGCATTAATAATATTACTATTCGTTATCGTCATCCTATTCCTAGGCTAGATGATATGCTTGATGAATTGAGTGGCTCTACAATATTCTCCGAAGTTGATTTGCGTAGTGGATACCATCAAATTCGTATGAAATTGGGAGATGAATGGAAAACTGCATTTAAAACTAAGTTTGGTTTATATGAGTGGTTAGTCATGCCTTCTGGGTTAACTAATGCACCTAGTACTTTCATGAGATTAATGAACGAAGTTTTACGTGCTTTCATTGGACGATTTGTGGTAGTCTATTTTGATGATATACTAATTTATAGCAAATCTTTGGAAGAACATTTGGAACATTTACGTGCTATTTTTATTGCTCTACGTGATGCACGTTTGTTTGGTAACCTTGGGAAGTGCACCTTTTGCACTGACCGAGTGTCTTTTCTTGGCTATGTTGTTACTCCATAGGGAATTGAAGTTGATAAAGCCAAGATTGAAGCTATTGAGAGTTGGCCGCAGCCCAAAACGGTCACACAAGTGAGGAGTTTTCTTGGACTCGCTGGTTTCTATAGGCATTTTGCGAGAGATTTTAGCACCATTGCTGCACCTCTCAATGAGCTTACAAAGAAGGATGTGCCTTTTGTTTGGGGTACCGCACAGGAAGAAGCCTTCACGGTGTTGAAAGGTAAGTTGACACATGCTCCTTTACTCGAACTTCCTGATTTTAATAAGACTTTTGACCTTGAATGTGATGCTAGTGGAGTTGGATTAGGAGGTGTGTTATTAAAAGATGGCAAACCTGTTGCATACTTTTCTGAAAAATTGAGTGGGCCTAGTCTGAACTATTCTACTTATGATAAAGAATTATATGCTCTTGTTTGGACTTTAGAAACATGGCAGCATTATTTATGGCCCAAAGAATTTGTTATACATTCTGATCATGAATCTTTGAAACACATTAAAAGTCAAGCAAAACTGAACCGTAGACATGCAAAATGGGTTGAATTCATTGAGACTTTCCCTTATGTCATTAAACACAAGGATGGTAAAGAAAATGTTATTGCTGATGCATTATCTCGTAGTTATGCTTTGCTTTCACAACTTGACTTTAAAATATTTGGTTTGGAGACCATCAAAGATCAATATGTGCATGATGCTGAATTTAAAGATGTATTGCAGAATTGTAAAGAAGGGAGAACATGGAACAAGTTCATCGTTAACGATGGATTTGTGTTTCGTGCTAACAAGCTATGCATTCTAGCTAGCTCCGTTCATTTTTTGTTGTTGCAGGAGGCGCATGGAGGAGGATTAATGGGACATTTTGGCGTGAAGAAGAAATAGGATATACTTGCTACACATTTCTTTTGGCCAAAGATGAGACGGGATGTTGAGCGCTTTGTTGCTCGCTTCACTATATGTCAAAAAGCTAAGTCACGACTCAATCCTCATGGTTTATATATGCCTTTGCCTGTACCTAGTGTTCCCTGAGAGGATATATCTATGGACTTTCTTTTAGGTTTACCTCGAACAAAGAAGGGGAGGGATAGCATATTTGTTGTCGTGGATCGGTTCTCGAAAATGGCACACTTAATACCATGTCATAAAAGCGATGATGCTGTTAATGTTGCTGATTTGTTCTTTCATGAAATTATTCGCTTGCATGGTGTGCCAAATACTATTGTTTCAGATCGTGATACTAAATTTCTTAGCCACTTTTGGAGATGTTTATGGGCTAAGTTGGGGATTAAACTGCTTTTAGTACTACTTGTCACCCCAAAGCTGATGGACAAACTGAAGTAGTCAATAGAACTTTGTCTACTATGCTTAGGGCTGTTTTGAAGAACAATAAGAAAATAGGGGAAAATGCTTGCCTCATATTGAATTTTCTTATAATCTTTCATTGCATTCTACTACTAAGATGTGCCCTTTTGAAATTGTGTATGGTTTTCTACCTCGTGCGCCTATTGATTTGTTGCCTCTTCCATCTTCGGAGAAGGTTAATTTTGATGCTAAACAACATGCTGATTTGATCTTAAAAATGCACGAGTTAACTAAGGAAAACATTGAGCGTATGAATGCTAAATATAAACTTGCTGGAGATAAGGGTAGAAAACATGTTGTCTTTGCACCTGGAGATCTTGTTTGGTTACATTTGCGTAAGGAGAGGTTTCCTAATTTGCGCAAATCAAAGCTAATGCCACGTGCTGATCGTCCTTTCAAGGTGTTAGAGAAAATAAATGATAATGCATATAAACTAGAGCTGCCTGCAGATATTGGGGTTAGACCCACTTTTAACATTGCAGATTTGAAGCCTTACTTGGGTGAGGAAGATGAGTTTCCGTCGAGGACGACTTCAATTCAAGAAGGGGGATGATGAGGACATCACTAACAAAGTTACACCCACAACCCCTACTGATACATATATGGGACCAATTAATAGAGCTCGCGCACGCCAATTAAATTACAAGGTGCTTTCATTTCTTGGTAATGATTCTAATGTTCATGAGAATATGACGCTGCCTAAATTGGATACATTTGTCTTGCATACAAATGAAGGGCCTAGCTTGGACAAAAAGGATGATCATTGGAGCAAGATCAAGCATCGAGATGATGGCGTGCGCAAGGGGAACAAGAACGGAGTTACAAGTGACGATTTCAGGACTTAGAAGCCACCATAATGAGTGCGTGAAGCCTTGGACGAAATATACAAGATGCCAGTTCATAAACTTCGTCCAGAGGCTATTCTAGGTGCTGCGTCACCTTATTATTGCGCCAGGCCCATGTAATTACGAGATACATAAGTATAGGCTGTTTTTAGAGTCCGTATGTGTGGGGAAACAAGAGATAGGGTTGGTTTCGGACCCCTTCCCCAAGGGCCACGAAATTTCCCCCCTCTTCCTCCATATATACATCCCTTAGGGCACCGTTTAGACTTTGGGTTTTGTTTAGATTAAAATTTCGCCATAGCTGCAACTTCGCGTACTTCGTTTGTGTTCAACAACCAGACAAAGGCGTCACAGAACCCCACCTTGATCAATAAAGCATTCCTCTTATATTTGCAATATCCAGATTGCAAACTTAGTTTCTTGCTTGTTCTTCGTTTGCATGCAGGAAACAGACCTTCGTGGTCAGGCTGATCGTGCTCCGGCGTGGTCAATAACCTCTCGGAGTTGGTTTAGCGATTTCTAAGGCGTGACGTCCTCGCACGTTCGTAGTCGGATCGTCAAAGTCGACTTCCTCCAAAACGATAGCCACCATGACCCCTTTGTCTGGAAATTTTTATACATTAACTGGGTTTTCCAGGCATTTTATGCACATAATTCAAATTTGAACTACATGCACATTATCCAGTGCATATAAACTAGTTGAAAAAGAAAATATGTGTCCTTGGTTGCATGCTTAGGTCCCATGCAAGAAATGGGAATGAATTTCACACACCCTGCCACCGTCACTCGGCCGCAAACATTGAGATACCTGGTTTTTAAATTCTAGTAAATCCAAAACTCGTCTGAAATTCATGAAACTTGGCATGCTATCATGGAGCGACATCAACAAGCCATGGTAAATTTTTTGTCCCATTTGGGGCAGGTTTGGGTATAAGCTTCTCACAAACCAGAGCTTTTCACAACAAGCGTGATGGTTTCGGTAGGGAACGCGCCACCTCTGGGGCGAAAACAATATCCGTGGCCTCTTATTACTTTCAAAATCTTTCGAGTGTCAACATAGAACAACATGAGTGTTGTGTTCAATTTTGGAAATTTTCGGGGTTTGTTCGGACATTTTTATACATCAAATGGGTTTTCCAGGCATTTTCTGCGCATAATTCAAATTTGAACTACATGCACATTCTCAAGTGCATATAAACTGGTTGAAAAATCAAATATGTGTCCTTGGATGCATGCTTAGGTCCCATGCCAGAAATGGGAATGAATTTCACACACCCTGCCACCGTCACTCGCCCATAAACATTGAGATACCTGGTTTTTAAATTCTAGTAAATCCAACACTCGTCTAAAATTCATGAAACTTGGCATGCTATCATGGAGCGGCATCAACATGCCGTGGTAAATTTTTTGTCCCATTTGGGACGGGTTTGGGTATAAGCTTCTCACAAACCAGAGCTTCTCACAACTAGCGTGATGGTTTCAGTACGGAACATGCCACCTTTAGGGACGAAACGATATCCGTTGCCTCTTATTGCTTTCAAAAATTTTCGAGTGTCAAAATAGAACAACAGGAGTGTTGTGTTCAATTTTGGAATTTTTCGGGGTTTGTTTCGACATTTTTATACATTAACTGGGTCTTCCAGGCATTTTATGCGCATAGTTCAAATTTTAACTACATGCACATTCTCCAGTGCATATAAACTGGTTGAAAAATCAAATATGTGTGCTTGGTTGCATGCTTTGGTCCCATGCAAGAAATGGGAATGAATTTCACACACCCTGCCACTGTGACTCGGCCGCAAATATTGAGATACCTGGTTTTTAAATTCTAGTAAATCCAAAACTCGTCTGACATTCATGAAACTTGGCATGCTAGCATGGAGCAGCATCAATATGACGTGGTAAAAATTTGGTGCCATTTGGGGCAGGTTTGGGTATAAGCTTCTCAGAAACCAGAGCTTCTCAAAACAAGCGTGATGGTTTCGGTAGGGAATGTGCCACCTTTTGGGACGAAACGATATCCGTTGCCTCTTATTGCTTTCAAAATCTTTCGAGTGTCAACATAGAACAATAGGAGTATTGTGTTCAATTTTGGAATTTTTCTAGGTTCGTTTGGACATCTTTATACATTAACTGGGTTTTCCAGGAATTTTATCCGCATAAATCAAATTGGAACTACATACACATTCTCCTGTGCATAAAAACGGGTTGAAAAATCAAATATGTGTCCTTGGTTGCATGCTTAGGTCCCATGCAAGAAATGGGAATGATTTAACACACCCTGCCACCGTCACTCAGCCGCAAACATTGAGATACCTGGTTTTTAAATTCTAGTAAATCCAAAACTCGACTGAAATTCATGAAACTTGGCATGCTATCATGGAGCGGCATCAACATGCCGCGGTAAATTTGTTGTCCCATTTGGGGCAGGTTTGGGTATAAGCTTTTCATAAACCAGAGCTTCTCAAAAGAAGCGTGATGGTTTCGGTAGGGAACGTGCCACCATTGGGGACGAAATGATATCCGTTGCCTCTTATTGCTTTCAAAATCTTTCGAGTGTCAACATAGAACAACAGGAGTGTTGTGTTCAATTTTGGAATTTTTCGGGGTTCGTTTGGACATTTTTATACATTAACTGGGTTTTGCAGGCATTTTATGCGCATAATTCAAATTTGAACTACATGCACATTCTCCAGTGCATATAAACTGGTTGAAAAATCAAATATGTGTCCTTGGTTGCATGCTTAGGTCCCATGCAAGAAATGGGAATGAATTTCGCACACCCTGCCACCGTCACTCGGCCTCAAACATTGAGATACATGGTTTTTAAATTCTAGTAAATCGAAAACTCGTCGGAAATTCAAGAAACTTGGCATGCTATCATGGAGCGGCATCAACATGCCGTTGCAAATTTTTTGTCCCATTTGGGGCAGGTTTGGGTATAAGTTTCTCACAAACGAGAGCTTCTCAAAAGAAGCGTGATGGTTTCGGTAGGGAACGTGCCACCTTTGGGGACGAAACGATATCCGTTGCCTCTTATTGCTTTCAAAATCTTTCGAGTGTCAATATAGAACAACATGAGTCTTGTGTTCAATTTTGGAATTTATCGGGGTTCGTTTGGACGATTTTATACATTAACTGGGTTTTCCAGGCATTTTATGCACATAATTCGAATTTGAACTACATGCACATTCTCCAGTGCATATAAACTGGTTGAAAAATCAAATATGTGTGCTTGGTTGCATGCTTAGGTCCCATGCAAGAAATGGGAATGAATTTCACACACCCTGCCACCGTCACTCGGCCACAAACATTGAGATACCTGGTTTTTAAATTCTAGTAAATCCAAAACAAGTCTGAAATTCATCAAACTTGGCATGCTATCATGGAGCGGTATCAACATGCCGTGGTATTTTTTTGTCCCATTTGGGACAGGTTTGGGTATAAGGTTCTCGCAAACCAGAGCTTCTCACAACTAGCGTGATGGTTTCGGTACGGAATATGCCACCTTTAGGGACGAAACGATATCCGTTGCCTCTTATTGCTTTCAAAAATTTCGAGTGTCAACATAGAACAACAGGAGTGTTGTGTTCAATTTTGGAATTTTTCGGGGTTCGGTTCGACATTTTCATACATTAACTAGGTCCTCCAGGCATTTTATGTGCATAATTGAAATTTTAACTACATGCACATTCTCCAGTGCAAATAAACTGGTGGAAAAATCAAATATGTGTGCTTGGTTGCATGTTTAGGTATCATGCAAGAAATGGGAATGAATTTCACACACCCTGCCACTGTCACTCGGCCGCAAATATTGAGATATCTGTTTTTAAATTCTAGTAAATCCAAAACTCGTCTGAAATTCATGAAACTTGGCATGCTTGCGTGGAGCGGCATCAATATGACGTGGTAAAGTTTTTGCGCCATTTGGGGCAGGTTTGGGTATGAGCTTCTCAGAAACAAGAGCTTCTCAAAACAAACGTGATGGTTTCGGTAGGGAAGGTGCCACCTTTTAGGACGAAACGATATCCGTTGCCTCTTATTGCTTTCAAAATCTTTCGAGTGTCAACATAGAACAACAGGAGTGTTGTGTTCCGTTTTGGAAATTTTCAGGGTTTGTTTGGACATCTTTATACATTAACTGGGTTTTCGAGGCATTTTATCTGCATAATTCAAATTTGAACAACATGCATATTCTCCAGTGCATATAAACTAGTTGAAAAATCAAATATGTGTCCTTGGTTGCGTTCTTAGGTCCCATGCAAGAAATGGGAATGAATTTCACACACCCTGCCACCGTCACTCGGCCGCAAACATTGAGATACCTGGTTTTTAAGTTCTAGTAAATCCAAAACTCGTCTGAAATTCATGAAACTTGGCATTTTATCATGGAGCGGCATCAACATGCCGTGGTAAATTTTTGTCCCATTTGGGGCAGGTTGGGGTATAAGCTTCTCAGAAACCAGAGCTTCTCACAACAAGCGTGATGGTTTCAGTAGGGAACGTGCCACCTTTGGGGACGAAACGATATCCCTTGCCTCTTATTGCTTTCAAAATCTTTCGAGTGTCAACATAGAACAACAGGAGTGTTGTGTTCAATTTTGGAATTTTTCGGGGTTCGTTTGGACATTTTTATATATTAACTGGGTTTTCCAGGCACTTTATGTGCATAATTCAAATTTGAACTACATGCACATTCTCCAGTGCATATAAACTGGTTGAAAAATCAAATATGTGTGCTTGGTTGCATGCTTTGGTCCCATGCAAGAAATGGGAATGAATTTCACACACCCTGCCACTGTGACTCGGCCGCAAATATTGAGATACCTGGTTTTTAGATTCTAGTAAATCCAAAACTCGTCTGACATTCATGAAACTTGGCATGCTAGCATGGAGCGGCATCAATATGACGTGGTAGAAATTTGGTGCCATTTGGGGCAGGTTTGGGTATAAGCTTCTCAGAAACCAGAGCTTCTCAAAACAAGCGTGATGGTTTCGGTAGGGAATGTGCCACCTTTTGGGACGAAACGATATCCGTTGCCTCTTATTGCTTTCAAAATCTTTCGAGTGTCAACATAGAACAATAGGAGTATTGTGTTCAATTTTGGAATTTTTCTAGGTTCGTTTGGACATCTTTATACATTAACTGGGTTTTCCAGGAATTTTATCCGCATAAATCAAATTTGAACTACATGCACATTCTCCTGTGCATAAAAACGGGTTGAAAAATCAAATATGTGTCCTTGGTTGCATGCTTAGGTCCCATGCAAGAAATGGGAATGATTTCATACACCCTGCCACCGTCACTCGGCCGCAAACATTGAGATACCTGGTTTTTAAATTCTAGTAAATCCAAAACTCGACTGAAATTCATGAAACTTGGCATGCTATCGTGGAGCGGCATCAACATGCCGCGGTAAATTTGTTGTCCCATTTGGGGCAGGTTTGGGTATAAGCTTTTCATAAACCAGAGCTTCTCAAAAGAAGCGTGATGGTTTCGGTAGGGAACGTGCCACCTTTGGGGACGAAATGATATCCGTTGCCTCTTATTGCTTTCAAAATCTTTCGAGTGTCAACATAGAACAACAGGAGCGTTGTGTTCAATTTTGGAATTTTTCGGGGTTCGTCTGGACATTTTTATACATTAACTGAGTTTTGCAGGCATTTTATGCGCATAATTCAAATTTGAACTACATGCACATTCTGCAGTGCATATAAACTGGTTGAAAAATCAAATATGTGTCCTTGCTTGCATGCTTAGGTCCCATGCAAGAAATGGGAATGAATTTCGCACACCCTGCCACCGTCACTCGGCCGCAAACATTGAGATACATGGTTTTTAAATTCTAGTAAATCGAAAACTCGTCGGAAATTCAAGAAACTTGGCATGCTATCATGGAGTGGCATCAACATGCCGTTGCAAATTTTTTGTCCCATTTGGGGCAGGTTTGGGTATAAGTTTCTCACAAACCAGAGCTTCTCAAAAGAAGCGTGATGGTTTCGGTAGGGAACGTGCCACCTTTGGGGACGAAACGATATCCGTTGCCTCTTATTGCTTTCAAAATCTTTCGAGTGTCAATATAGAACAACAGGAGTGTTGTGTTCAATTTTGGAATTTTTCGGGGTAAGTTTCGACATTTTTATACATTAACTGGGTCTTCCAGGCATTTTATGCGCATAGTTCAAATTTTAACTACATGCACATTCTCCAGTGCATATAAACTGGTTGAAAAATCAAATATGTGTGCTTGGTTGCATGCTTTGGTCCCATGCAAGAAATGGTAATGAATTTCACACACCCTGCCACTGTGACTCGGCCGCAAATATTGAGATACCTGGTTTTTAAATTCTAGTAAATCCAAAACTCGTCTGACATTCATGAAACTTGGCATGCTAGCATGGAGCAGCATCAATATGACGTGGTAAAAATTTGGTGCCATTTGGGGCAGGTTTGGGTATAAGCTTCTCAGAAACCAGAGCTTCTCAAAACAAGCGTGATGGTTTCGGTAGGGAATGTGCCACCTTTTGGGACGAAACGATATCCGTTGCCTCTTATTGCTTTCAAAATCTTTCGAGTGTCAACATAGAACAATAGGAGTATTGTGTTCAATTTTGGAATTTTTCTAGGTTCGTTTGGACATCTTTATACATTAACTGGGTTTTCCAGGAATTTTATCCGCATAAATCAAATTTGAACTACATGCACATTCTCCTGTGCATAAAAACGGGTTGAAAAATCAAATATGTGTCCTTGGTTGCATGCTTAGGTCCCATGCAAGAAATGGGAATGATTTAACACACCCTGCCACCGTCACTCAGCCGCAAACATTGAGATACCTGGTTTTTAAATTCTAGTAAATCCAAAACTCGACTGAAATTCATGAAACTTGGCATGCTATCATGGAGCGGCATCAACATGCCGTGGTAAATTTGTTGTCCCATTTGGGGCAGGTTTGGGTATAAGCTTTTCATAAACCAGAGCTTCTCAAAAGAAGCGTGATGGTTTCGGTAGGGAACGTGCCACCTTTGGGGACGAAATGATATCCGTTGCCTCTTATTGCTTTCAAAATCTTTCGAGTGTCAACATAGAACAACAGGAGTGTTGTGTTCAATTTTGGAATTTTTCGGGGTTCGTTTGGACATTTTTATACATTAACTGGGTTTTGCAGGCATTTTATGCGCATAATTCAAATTTGAACTACATGCACATTCTCCAGTGCATATAAACTGGTTGAAAAATCAAATATGTGTCCTTGGTTGCATGCTTAGGTCCCATGCAAGAAATGGGAATGAATTTCGCACACCCTGCCACCGTCACTCGGCCGCAAACATTGAGATACATGGTTTTTAAATTCTAGTAAATCGAAAACTCGTCGGAAATTCAAGAAACTTGGCATGCTATCATGGAGCGGCATCAACATGCCGTTGCAAATTTTTTGTCCCATTTGGGGCAGGTTTGGGTATAAGTTTCTCACAAACCAGAGCTTCTCAAAAGAAGCGTGATGGTTTTGGTAGGGAACGTGCCACCTTTGGGGACGAAACGATATCCATTGCCTCTTATTGCTTTCAAAATCTTTCGAGTGTCAATATAGAACAACAGGAGTGTTGTGTTCAATTTTGGAATTTATGGGGGTTCGTTTGGACGATTTTATACATTAACTGGGTTTTCCAGGCATTTTATGCGCATAATTCAAATTTGAACTACATGCACATTCTCCAGTGCATATAAACTGGTTGAAAAATCAAATATGTGTGCTTGGTTGCATGCTTAGGTCCCATGCAAGAAATGGGAATGAATTTCACACACCCTGCCACCGTCACTCGGCCACAAACATTGAGATACCTGGTTTTTAAATTCTAGTAAATCCAGAACAAGTCTGAAATTCATCAAACTTGGCATGCTATCATGGAGCGGTATCAACATGCCGTGGTAATTTTTTTGTCCCATTTGGGACAGGTTTGGGTATAAGGTTCTCGCAAACCAGAGCTTCTCACAACTAGCGCGATGGTTTCGGTACGGAATATGCCACCTTTAGGGACGAAACGATATCCGTTGCCTCTTATTGCTTTCAAAAATTTTCGAGTGTCAACATAGAACAACAGGAGTGTTGTGTTCAATTTTTGAATTTTTCGGGGTTCGGTTCGACATTTTCATACATTAACTGGGTCCTCCAGGCATTTTATGTGCATAATTGAAATTTTAACTACATGCACATTCTCCAGTGCAAATAAACTGGTGGAAAAATCAAATATGTGTGCTTGGTTGCATGTTTCGGTCCCATGCAAGAAATGGGAATGAATTTCACACACCGTGCCACTGTCACTCGGCCGCAAATATTGAGATACCTGTTCTTAAATTCTAGTAAATCCAAAACTCGTCTGAAATTCATGAAACTTGGCATGCTTGCGTGGAGCGGCATCAATATGACGTGGTAAAGTTTTTGCGCCATTTGGGGCAGGTTTTGGTATGAGCTTCTCAGAAACAAGAGCTTCTCAAAACAAACGTGATGGTATCGGTAGGGAAGGTGCCACCTTTTGGGACGAAACGATATCCGTTGCCTCTTATTGCTTTCAAAATCTTTCGAGTGTCAACATAGAACAACAGGAGTGTTGTGTTCAGTTTTGGAAATTTTCGGGGTTTGTTTGGACATCTTTATACATTAACTGGGTTTTCCAAGCATTTTATCTGCATAATTCAAATTTGAACAACATGCATATTCTCCAGTGCATATAAACTAGTTGAAAAATCAAATATGTGTGCTGGTTGCCTGCTTAGGTCCCATGCAAGAAATGGGAATGAATTTCACACACCCTGCCACCGTCACTCGGCCGCAAATATTGAGATACCTGGTTTTTAAATTCTAGTAAATCCAAAACTCGTCTGAAATTCATGAAACTTGGCATGCTATCATGGAGCGGCATCAACATGCCACGGTAAAATTTTTGTCCCATTTGGGGTAGGTTTGGGTATAAGCTTCTCACAAACCAGAGTTCTCAAAACAAACATGATGGTTTTGGTAGGGAACGTGCCACCATTTGGGACGAAACGATATCCGTTGCCTCTTATTGCTTTCAAAATCTTTTCAGTGTCAACATAGAACCAAAGGAGTGTTATGTTCTGTTTTGGAAATTTTCGGGGTTCGTTTGGACATCTTTATACATTAACTGGGTTTTCCAGACATTTTATCCGCATAATTCAAATTTGAACAACATGCACATTCTCAAGTGCATATAAACTGGTTAAAAAATCAAATATGTGTCCTTGGTTGCGTGCTTAGGTCCCATGCAAGAAATGGGAATGAATTTCACACACCCTGCCACCGTCACTCGACCGCAAACATTGAGATACCTGGTTTTTAAATTCTAGTAAATCCAAAACTCGTCTGAAATTCATGAAACTTGGCATGCTATCATGGAGCGGCATCAACAGGCCGTAGTAAATTTTTTTGTCCCATTTGGGGCAGGTTTGGGTATAAGCTTCTCACAAACCAGAGCTTCTCAAAAGCAGCGTGATGGTTTCGGTAGGGAACGTGCCACCTTTGGGGACGAAACGATATCCGTTGCCTCTTATTGCTTTCAAAATCTTCCGAGTGTCAACATAGAACAACAGGAGTGTTGTGTTCAATTTTGGAACTTTTCAGGCTTCGTCTGGACGATTTTATACATTAACTGGGTTTTCCAGGCATTTTATGCACATAATTCAAATATTAACTACATGCACATTCTCCAGTGCATATAAACTGGTTAAAAATCAAATATGTGTGCTTGATTGCCTGCTTAGGTCCCATGCAAGAAATGGGAATGAATTTCACACACCTTGCCACCGTCACTCAGCCACAAACATTGAGATACCTGGTTTTTAAATTCTAGTAAATCCTAAACTCGTCTAAAATTCATGAAACTTGGCCTGCTATCATGGAGCGGCATCAACATGCCGTTGTAAATTTTTTTGTCCCATTTGGGGCAGGTTTGGGTATAAGCTTCTCACAAACCAGAGCTTCTCACAGCAAGTGTGATGGTTTCGGTAGGGAACGAGCCACCTTTGGGGACGAAACGATATCCGTTGCCTCTTATTGCTTTCAAATTTTTTCGAGTGTCAACAACAGGAGTGTTGTGTCTAATTTTGGAATTTTTCGGGGTTCGTTTGGACATTTTTATACTTTAACTGGGTTTTCCAGACATTTTATGCGCATAATTCAAATTTGAACTACATGCACATTATCCAGTGCATATAAACTGGTTGAAAAAAAAATGTGTCCTTGGTTGGATGCTTAGGTCCCATGCATGAAATGGGAATGAATTTCACACACCCTGCCACCGTCACTCGGCCGCAAATATTGAGATACCTGATTTTTAAATTCTAGTAAATCCAAAACTCGTCTGAAATTCATGAAACTTCGCATGCTATCATGGAGCGGCATCAACATGCCACGGTAAAATTTTTGTCCCATTTGGGGTAGGTTTGGGTATAAGCTTCTCACAAACCAGAGCTTCTCACAACAAGCGTGATTGTTTCGATAGGGAACGTGCCACCTTTGGGGACAAAACGATATCCGTTGCATCTTATTGCTTTGAAAACTTTTCGAGTGTCAACATAGAACAACAGGAGTGTTGTGTTCAATTTTGGAATTTTTCGGGGTTCGTTTGGATATCTTTATACATTAACTGGGTTTTCCAGGCATTTTATGCGCATAATTCAAATTTGAACTACATGCACATTCTCCATTGCATATAAACTGGTTGAAAATCAAATATGTGTCATTGGTTGCATGCTTAGGTCCCATCCAAGAAATGGGAATGAATTTCACACACCCTGCCACCGTCACTCGGCCTTAAATATTGAGATACCTGGTTTTTAAATTCTAGTAAATCCAAAACTCGTCTAAAATGCATGAAACTAGGCATGCTATCATGGAGCGGCATCAACATGTCGTGGTAAATTTTTTGTCCCATTTGGGGCAAGTTTGGGTATAAGCTTCTCACAAACCAGAGCTTCTCACAACAAGCGTGATGGTTTCGGTAGGGAACGTGCCACCTTTTTGGGGACGAAACGATATCCATTGCCGCTTATTTCAGTCAAAAAATTTCAAGTGTCAACATCGAACAACAGGAGTGTTGTGTTCAATTTTGGAATTTTTCGGGGTTAGTTTGGACATTTTTATACATTAACTGGGTTTTCGAGATTTTTATGCGCATAATCCAAATTTGAACTACATGCATTCTCCAGTGCATATAAACTTGTTGAAAAATCAAATATGTGTCCTTGGTTGCATGCTTAGGTCCCATGCAAGAAATGGGAATGAATTTCACACACCCTGCCACCGTCACTCGGTTGCAAACATTGAGATACCTTGTTTTGAAATTCTAGTAAATCCAAAATTTGTCTGAAATTCATGAAACTTGGCATGCTATCATGGAGCAGCATCAACATGCCGTGGTAAAATGTTTGTCCCATTTGGGGCAGGTTTGGGTATAAGCTTCTCACAAACCAGAGCTTGTCACAACAAGCGCGATGGTTTCGGTAGGGAACATGCCACCTTTGGGGATGAAACGATATCCGTTGCCTCTTATTGCTTTCAAAAAATTTCGAGTGTCAACATAGAACAACAGGAGTGTTGTGTTCAATTTTGGAATTTTTCGGGGTTCGTTTGGACATCTTTATACATTAACTGGGTTTTCCAGGCATTTTATGCACATAATTCAAATTTGAACTACATGCACATTCTCCAGTGCATATAAACTGGTTGAAAAATCAAATATGTGTCCTTGGTTGCATGCTGAGGTCCCATGCAAGAAATGGGAATGAATTTCACACACCCTGCCACCGTCACTCGGTTGCAAACATTGAGATACCTTGTTTTGAAATTCTAGTAAATCCAAAACTCGTCTGAAATTCATGAAACTTGGCATGCTATCATGGAGCGGCATCGACATGCCGTTGTAAAAATTTTTGTCGCATCTGGGGCAGGTTTGGGTATAAGCTTCTCACAAACCAGAGCTTCTCACAGCAAGCGTGATGGTTTCGGTAGGGAACTAGCCACCTTTGGGGATGAAATGATATCCGTTGCCTCTTATTGCTTTCAAATTTTTTCGAGTGTCAACATAGAACAACAGGAGTGTTGTGTTTAATTTTGGAATTTTTCGGGGTTCGTTTGGAAATTTTTATACATTAATTGGGTTTTCCAGACATTTTATGCGCATAATTCAAATTTGAACTACATGCACATTATCCAGTGCATATAAACTGGTTGAAAAATCAAAAATGTGTCCTTGGTTGCATGCTTAGGTCCCATGCAAGAAATGGGAATGAATTTCACACACCCTGCCAGCGTCACTCGGCCGCAAATATTGAGATACCTGATTTTTAAATTCTAGTAAATCCAAAACTCGTCTGAAATTCATGAAACTTGGCATTCTATCATGGAGCGGCATCAACATGCCGTGGTAAATTTTTGTCCCATTTGGGACAGGTTTGGGTATAAGCTTCTCACAAACCAGAGCTTCTCACAACTAGCGTGATGGTTTTGGTATGGAACATGGCACCTTTAGGGACGAAACGATATCCGTTGCCTCTTATTGCTTTCAAAAAATTTCGAGTATCAACATAGAATAACAGGAGCGTTGTGTTAAATTTTGTAATTTTTCGGGGTTCGTTTGGACATTTTTATACATTAACTGGGTTTTCCAGGCATTTTATGTGCATAATTCAAATTTTAACTACATGCACATTCTCCAGTGCATATAAACTGGTTGAAAAATCAAATATGTGTGCTTGGTTGCCTGCTTAGGTCCCATGCAAGAAATGGGAATGAATTTCACACACCCTGCCACCGTCACTCGGCCGCAAATATTGAGATACCTGGTTTTTAAATTCTAGTAAATCCAAAACTCGTCTGAAATTCATGAAACTTGGCATGCTATCATGGAGCGGCATCAACATGCCACGGTAAATTTTTTGTCCCATTTGGGGTAGGTTTGGGTATAAGCTTCTCACAAACCAGAGTTCTCAAAACAAACGTGATGGTTTTGGTAGGGAACGTGCCACCATTTGGGACGAAACGATATCCGTTGCCTCTTATTGCTTTCAAAATCTTTTCAGTGTCAACATAGAACCAAAGGAGTGTTATGTTCTGTTTTGGAAATTTTCGGGGTTCGTTTGGACATCTTTATACATTAACTGGGTTTTCCAGACATTTTATCCGCATAATTCAAATTTGAACAACATGCACATTCTCAAGTGCATATAAACTGGTTGAAAAATCAAATATGTGTCCTTGGTTGCGTGCTTAGGTCCCATGCAAGAAATGGGAATGAATTTCACACACCCTGCCACCGTCACTCGACCGCAAACATTGAGATACCTGGTTTTTAAATTCTAGTAAATCCAAAACTCGTCTGAAATTCATGAAACTTGGCATGCTATCATGGAGCGGCATCAACAGGCCGCAGTAAAAAAATTTGTCCCATTTGGGGCAGGTTTGGGTATAAGCTTCTCACAAACCAGAGCTTCTCAAAAGCAGCGTGATGGTTTCGGTAGGGAACGTGCCACCTTTGGGGACGAAACGATATCCGTTGCCTCTTATTGCTTTCAAAATCTTCCGAGTGTCAACATAGAACAACAGGAGTGTTGTGTTCAATTTTGGAACTTTTCGGGCTTCGTCTGGACGATTTTATACATTAACTGGGTTTTCCAGGCATTTTATGCGCATAATTCAAATATTAACTACATGCACATTCTCCAGTGCATATAAACTGGTTAAAAATAAAATATGTGTGCTTGGTTGCCTGCTTAGGTCCCATGCAAGAAATGGGAATGAATTTCACACACCCTGCCACCGTCACTCAGCCACAAACATTGAGATACCTGGTTTTTAAATTCTAGTAAATCCTAAACTTGTCTAAAATTCATGAAACTTGGCCTGCTATCATGGCGCGGCATCAACATGCCGTTGTAAATTTTTTTGTCCCATTTGGGGCAGGTTTGGGTATAAGCTTCTCACAAACCAGAGCTTCTCACAGCAAGTGTGATGGTTTCGGTAGGGAACGAGCCACCTTTGGGGACGAAACGATATCCGTTGCCTCTTATTGCTTTCAAATTTTTTCGAGTGTCAACATAGAACAACAGGAGTGTTGTGTCTAATTTTGGAATTTTTCGGGGTTCGTTTGGACATTTTTATACTTTAACTGGGTTTTCCAGACATTTTATGCGCATAATTCAAATTTGAACTACATGCACATTATCCAGTGCATATAAACTGGTTGAAAAAAAAATGTGTCCTTGGTTGGATGCTTAGGTCCCATGCATGAAATGGGAATGAATTTCACACACCCTGCCACCGTCACTCGGCCGCAAATATTGAGATACCTGATTTTTAAATTCTAGTAAATCCAAAACTCGTCTGAAATTCATGAAACTTGGCATTCTATCATGGAGCGGCATCAACATGCCGTGGTAAATTTTTGTCCCATTTGGGACAGGTTTGGGTATAAGCTTCTCACAAACCAGAGCTTCTCACAACTAGCGTGATGGTTTCGGTATGGAACATGCCACCTTTAGGGACGAAACGATATCCGTTGCCTCTTATTGCTTTCAAAAAATTTCGTGTATCAACATAGAATAACAGGAGCGTTGTGTTCAATTTTGTAATTTTTCGGGGTTCGTTTGGACATTTTTATACATTAACTGGGTTTTCCAGGCATTTTAAGTGCATAATTCAAATTTTAACTACATGCACATTCTCCAGTGCATATAAACTGGTTGAAAAATCAAATATGTGTGCTTGGTTGCCTGCTTAGGTCCCATGCAAGAAATGGGAATGAATTTCACACACCCTGCCACCGTCACTCGGCCGCAAATATTGAGATACCTGGTTTTTAAATTCTAGTAAATCCAAAACTCGTCTGAAATTCATGAAACTTGGCATGCTATCATAGAGCGGCATCAACATGCCACGGTAAAAATTTTGTCCCATTTGGGGTAGGTTTGGGTATAAGCTTCTCACAAACCAGAGTTCTCAAAACAAACGTGATGGTTTTGGTAGGGAACGTGCCACCATTTGGGACGAAACGATATCCATTGCCTCTTAGTGCTTTCAAAATCTTTTGAGTGTCAACATAGAACCAAAGGAGTGTTATGTTCTGTTTTGGAAATTTTCGGGGTTCGTTTGGACATCTTTATACATTAACTGGGTTTTCCAGACATTTTATCCGCATAATTCAAATTTGAACAACATGCACATTCTCAAGTGCATATAAACTGGTTGAAAAATCAAATATGTGTCCTTGGTTGCGTGCTTAGGTCCCATGCAAGAAATGGGAATGAATTTCACACACCCTGCCACCGTCACTCGACCGCAAACATTGAGATACCTGGTTTTTAAATTCTAGTAAATCCAAAACTCGTCTGAAATTCATGAAACTTGGCATGCTATCATGGAGCGGCATCAACAGGCCGCAGTAAAAAATTTTGTCCCATTTGGGGCAGGTTTGGGTATAAGCTTCTCACAAACCAGAGCTTCTCAAAAGCAGCGTGATGGTTTCGGTAGGGAACGTGCCACCTTTGGGGACGAAACGATATCCGTTGCCTCTTATTGCTTTCAAAATCTTCCGAGTGTCAACATAGAACAACAGGAGTGTTGTGTTCAATTTTGGAACTTTTCGGGCTTCGTCTGGACGATTTTATACATTAACTGGGTTTTCCAGGCATTTTATGCGCATAATTCAAATATTAAATACATGCACATTCTCCAGTGCATATAAACTGGTTAAAAATCAAATATGTGTGCTTGCTTGCCTGCTTAGGTCCCATGCAAGAAATGGGAATGAATTTCACACACCTTGCCACCGTCACTCAGCCACAAACATTGAGATACCTGGTTTTTAAATTCTAGTAAATCCTAAACTCGTCTAAAATTCATGAAACTTGGCCTGCTATCATGGAGCGGCATCAACATGCCGTTGTAAATTTTTTTGTCCCATTTGGGGCAGGTTTGGGTATAAGCTTCTCACAAACCAGAGCTTCTCACAGCAAGTGTGATGGTTTCGGTAGGGAACGAGCCACCTTTGGGGACGAAACGATATCCGTTGCCTCTTATTGCTTTCAAATTTTTTCGAGTGTCAACATAGAACAACAGGAGTGTTGTGTCTAATTTTGGAATTTTTCGGGGTTCGTTTGGACATTTTTATACTTTAACTAGGTTTTCCAGACATTTTATGCGCATAATTCAAATTTGAACTACATGCACATTATCCAGTGCATATAAACTGGTTGAAAAAAAAATGTGTCCTTGGTTGGATGCTTAGGTCCCATGCATGAAATGGGAATGAATTTCACACACCCTGCCACCGTCACTCGGCCGCAAATATTGAGATACCTGATTTTTAAATTCTAGTAAATCCAAAACTCGTCTGAAATTCATGAAACTTCGCATGCTATCATGGAGCGGCATCAACATGCCACGGTAAAAATTTTGTCCCATTTGGGGTAGGTTTGGGTATAAGCTTCTCACAAACCAGAGCTTCTCACAACAAGCGTGATTGTTTCGATAGGGAACGTGCCACCTTTGGGGACAAAACGATATCCGTTGCATCTTATTGCTTTGAAAACTTTTCGAGTGTCAACATCGAACAACAGGAGTGTTGTGTTCAATTTTGGAATTTTTCGGGGTTCGTTTGGACATCTTTATACATTAACTGGGTTTTCCAGGCATTTTATGCGCATAATTCAAATTTGAACTACATGCACATTCTCCATTGCATATAAACTGGTTGAAAATCAAATATGTGTCATTGGTTGCATGCTTAGGTCCCATCCAAGAAATGGGAATGAATTTCACACACCCTGCCACCGTCACTCGGCCTTAAATATTGAGATACCTGGTTTTTAAATTCTAGTAAATCCAAAACTCGTCTAAAATGCATGAAACTAGGCATGCTATCATGGAGCGGCATCAACATGTCGTGGTAAATTTTTTGTCCCATTTGGGGCAAGTTTGGGTATAAGCTTCTCACAAACCAGAGCTTCTCACAACAAGCGTGATGGTTTCGGTAGGGAACGTGCCACCTTTTTGGGGACGAAACGATATCCATTGCCGCTTATTTCAGTCAAAAAATTTCAAGTGTCAACATCGAACAACAGGAGTGTTGTGTTCAATTTTGGAATTTTTCGGGGTTAGTTTGGACATTTTTATACATTAACTGGGTTTTCGAGATTTTTATGCGCATAATCCAAATTTGAACTACATGCATTCTCCAGTGCATATAAACTTGTTGAAAAATCAAATATGTGTCCTTGGTTGCATGCTTAGGTCCCATGCAAGAAATGGGAATGAATTTCACACACCCTGCCACCGTCACTCGGTTGCAAACATTGAGATACCTTGTTTTGAAATTCTAGTAAATCCAAAATTTGTCTGAAATTCATGAAACTTGGCATGCTATCATGGAGCAGCATCAACATGCCGTGGTAAAATGTTTGTCCCATTTGGGGCAGGTTTGGGTATAAGCTTCTCACAAACCAGAGCTTGTCACAACAAGCGCGATGGTTTCGGTAGGGAACATGCCACCTTTGGGGATGAAACGATATCCGTTGCCTCTTATTGCTTTCAAAAAATTTCGAGTGTCAACATAGAACAACAGGAGTGTTGTGTTCAATTTTGGAATTTTTCGGGGTTCGTTTGGACATCTTTATACATTAACTGGGTTTTCCAGGCATTTTATGCACATAATTCAAATTTGAACTACATGCACATCCTCCAGTGCATATAAACTGGTTGAAAAATCAAATATGTGTCCTTGGTTGCATGCTGAGGTCCCATGCAAGAAATGGGAATGAATTTCACACACCCTGCCACCGTCACTGGGCCGCAAACATTGAGATACCTTGTTTTTAAATTCTAGTAAATCCAAAACTCGTCTGAAATTCATGAAACTTGGCATGCTATCATGGAGCGGCATCAACATGCCGTTGTAAAAAATTTTGTCGCATCTGGGGCAGGTTTGGGTATAAGCTTCTCACAAACCAGAGCTTCTCACAGCAAGCGTGATGGTTTCGGTAGGGAACTAGCCACCTTTGGGGATGAAATGATATCCGTTGCCTCTTATTGCTTTCAAATTTTTTCGAGTGTCAACATAGAACAACAGGAGTGTTGTGTTTAATTTTGGAATTTTTCGGGGTTCGTTTGGAAATTTTTATATATTAATTGGGTTTTCCAGACATTTTATGCGCATAATTCAAATTTGAACTACATGCACATTATCTAGTGCATATAAACTGGTTGAAAAATCAAATATGTGTCCTTGGTTGCATGCTTAGGTCCCATGCAAGAAATGGGAATGAATTTCACACACCCTGCCACCGTCACTCGGCCGCAAATATTGAGATACCTGATTTTTAAATTCTAGTAAATCCGAAACTCGTCTAAAATTCATGAAACTGGGCATGTTATCATGGAGCGGTGCTACCTCTTGAGCACTGCGTTGGTTTTCCCTTGAAGAGGAAAGGGTGATGCAGCAAAGTAGCATAAGTATTTCCCTCAGTTTTTGAGAACCAAGGTATCAATCCAGTAGGAGGCTACGCGCGAGTCCCTCGCACCTACACAAAACAAATAAATCCTCGCAACCAACGCGATAAGGGGTTGTCAATCCCTACACGGTCACTTACGAGAGTGAGATCTGATAGATATGATAGGATAAATTTTTTGGTATTTTTATGATAAACATGCAAAGTAAAATAAAAGAAACGGAAATAACTAAGTGTTGGACGATTAATATGATGAAGATAGACCCGGGGGCCATAGGTTTCACTAGTGGCTTCTCTCAAGAGCATAAGTATTTTACGGTGGGTGAACAAATTACAGTTGAGCAATTGACAGAATTGAGCATAGTTATGAGAATATCTAGGTATGATCATGTATATAGGCATCACGTCCGAGACAAGTAGACCGACTCCTGCCTGCATCTACTACTATTACTCCACACATCGACCGCTATCCAGCATGCATCTAGAGTATTAAGTTCATAAGAACAGAGTAACGCCTTAAGCAAGATGACATGATTTAGAGGGATAAATTCATGCAATATGATAAAAAAAACCATCTTGTTATCCTCGATGGCAACAATACAATACGTGCCTTGCTGCCCCTACTGTCATTGGGAAAGGACACTGCAAGATTGAACCCAAAGCTAAGCACTTCTCCCATTGCAAGAAAGATCAATCTAGTAGGCCAAACCAAACTGATAATTCGAAGAGACTTGCAAAGATAACCAATCATACATAAAAGAATTCAGAAGATTCAAATATTGTTCATAGATAAACTTGATCATAAACCCACAATTCATCGGTCTCAACAAACACACCGCAAAAGAAGATTACAGCGAATAGATCTCCACGAGAGAGGGGGAGAACATTGTATTGAGATCCAATAAGAGAGAAAAGCCATCTAGCTAATAACTATGGACCCAAAGGTCTGAGGTAAACTATTCACACTTCATCGAAGAGGCTATGGTGTTGATGTAGAAGACCTCCGTGATCGATGCCCCCTCCCGCGGAGCCCCGGAACAGGCCCCAAGATGGGATCTCGTGGGTTCAGAAGGTTGCAGCGGTGGAATTAGGTTTTTGGCTCCGTATCTGATCGTTTGGGGGTACGTAGGTATATATAGGAGGAAGGAGTACGTCGGTGGAGCAACGTGGGGCCCACGAGGGTGAAAGGCACGCCCGGGGGGGGGGGGGTAGGCGCGCCCCCTACCTCGTGGCCTCCTGGGAGCTTCCTTGACGTAGGGTCCAAGTCTCCTGGATCATGTTCGTTCTGAAAATCATGTTCCCGAAGGTTTCATTCCGTTTGGACTCCGTTTGATATTATTTTTCTGCGAAACTCTGAATTAGGCAAAAAACAGCAATTCTGGGCAGGGCCTCCGGTTAATAGGTTAGTCCCAAAAATAATATAAAAGTGAATAATAAAGCTCAATAATGTCCAAAACACAAGATAATATAGCATGGAGCGATCAACAATTATAGATACGTTGGAGACGTATCAAGCATCCCCAAGCTTAATTCCTGCTCGTCCTTGAGTAGGTAAATGATAAAAACAGAATTTTTGATGTAGAATGCTACTAGGCATAATTTCAATGTAATTCTTCTTAATTGTGGTATGAATATTTAGATCCAAAAGATTCAAGACAAAAGTTTAATATTGACATAAAAATAATAATACTTCAAGCATACTAACTCAGCAATTATGTCTTCTCAAAATAACATGGCCAAAGAAAGTTATCCCTACAAAATCATATAGTCTGGCTATGCTCTATCTTCACCACACAAAGTATTTAAATCATGCATAACCCCGATGACAAGCCAAGCAATTGTTTCATACTTTTGGTGTTCTCAAACTTTTCAATCGTCACGCAATACATGAGCGTGAGCCATGGACATAGCACTATATGTGGAATAGAATGGTGGTTGTGGAGAAGACAAAAAGGAGAAGATAGTCTCACATCAACTAGGCGTATAAACGGGCTATGGAGATGCCCATCAATAGATATCAATGTGAGTGAGTAGGGATTGCCATGCAACGGATGCACTAGAGCTATAAGTATATGAAAGCTCAACAAAAGAAACTAAGTGGGTGTGCATCCAACTCGCTTGCTCACGAAGACCTAGGGCATTTTGAGGAAGCCCATCATTGGAATATACAAGCCAAGTTCTATAATGAAAAATTCCCACTAGTATAGGAAAGTGATATCATAGGAGACTCTCTATCATGAAGATCATGGTGCTACTTTGAAGCACAAGTGTGGTAAAAGGATAGTAGCATTGTCCCTTCTCTCTTTTTCTCTCATAATTTTTTTTATTTGGGCTTTTTTTGTGGCCTCTGTTTTTTCGTCCGGAGTCTCATCCCGACTTGTGGGGGAATCATAGTCTCCATAATCCTTTCCTCACTTGGGACAATGCTCTAAAAATGATGATCATCACACTTTTATTTACTTACAACTTCAGCAATTACAACTCAATACTTAGAACAAAATATGACTCTATGTGAATGCCTCCGGCGGTGTACCGGGATATGCAATGAATCAAGAGTGACATGTATGAAAGAATTATGAACGGCGGCTTTGCCACAAATACAATGTCAACTACATGATCATGCGAAGCAATATGACAATGATGGAGCATGCCATAGTAAATGGAACGGTGGTAAGTTGCATGGCAATATATCTCGGAATGGCTATGGAAATGCCATGATAGGTAGGTATGGTGGCTGTTTTGAGGAAGGTTTATGGTGGGTGTATGATAGCGGCGAAAAGTGCGTGGTTTTAGAGAGGCTAGCAATGGTGGAAGGAAGAAAGTGTGTATAATCCATGGACTCAACATTAGTCATAAAGAACTCATATACTTATTGCAAAAATCTACAAGTTATCAAAGCAAAGTATTACGCGCATGCTCCTAGGGGGATAGATTGGTTGGAAAATACCATCGCTCGTCCCCGACCGCCACTCATAAGGAAGACAATCAATAAATAAATTATGCTCCGACTTCATCACATAACGGTTCACCATACGTGCATGCTACGGGAATCACAAACTTTAACACAAGTATCTCTCAAATTCACAACTACTCAACTAGCATAACTCTAATATCACCATCTTTATATCTCAAAACAATTATCACGCATCAAACTTCTCATAGTATTCAACAAACTCATAAGAAAGTTTTTTACTAATCTTGAATACCTAGCATATTAGGATTATTTCAGAAAATTACCATGCTATTTAAAACTCTCAAAATAATCTAAGTGAAGCATGAGAGATCAATAGTTTCTATAAAACAAATCCACCACCGTGCTCTAAAAGATATAAGTGAAGTACTAGAGCAAAACTATATAATTCAAAAGATATAAGTGAAGCACATAGAGTATTCTAATAATTTCCGAATCATGTGTGTTTCTCTCAAAAGGTGTGTACAGCAAGGATGATTGTGGTAAACTAAAAAGCAAAGACTCAAATAATACAAGACGCTCCAAGCAAAACACATATCATGTGGTGAATAAAAATATAGCTCCAAGTAAAGTTACCAATGGAAGTAGACGAAAGAGGGGATGCCTTCCGGGGCATCCCCAAGCTTTGGATTTTTGGTGTCCTTAGATTATATTTGGGGTGCCATGGGCATCCCCAAGCTTAGGCTCTTGCCACTCCTTGTTCCATAATCCATCAAATCTTTCACCCAAAACTTGAAAACTTCACAACACAAAACTTAACAGAAAATCTCGTGAGCTCCGTTAGCGAAAGAAAACTAAAGACCACTTCAAGGTACTGTAATGAACTCATTATTTATTTATATTGGTGTTAAACCTACTGTATTCCAACTTCTCTATGGTTTATAAACTATTTTAATATCCATAGATTCATCAAAATAAGCAAACAACACACGAAAAACAAAATCTGTCAAAAACAGAACAGTCTGTAGTAATCTGTAACTAACACAAACTTCTGGAACTCCAAAATAACAGCCAAAATAGGACGACCTAGACAATTTGTTCATTTATCAGCAGCAATTGGAATCAATATTTTATCACGTTCTGGTGATTTTTAACAATTATTTTTGTGAACAGAAAGTTTCTAGAAATTACAGCAAGATCAAATAACTATCATCCAAGAAGATCCTATAGGTTTAACTTGGTACAAACACTAATTAAAACATAAAAACACATCTAACCAGAGGCTGGATCAAATATTTATTCCTAAACATAAGCAAAAAGCAAAAAACTTAAAATGAAATTGGGTTGCCTCCCAACAAGCGCTATCGTTTAACGCCCCTAGCTAGGCATAAAAGCAAGGATACATCTAGGTATTGCCATCTTTGGTAGGCAATCCATAAGTAGCTCTCATGATAGATTCATAAGGTAATTTTATTTTCTTCCTAGGGAAGTGTTCCATGCCTTTCTTTAATGGAAATTGGAATCTAATATTCCCTTCCTTCATATCAATAATTGCACCAATCGTTCTAAGGAAAGGTCTACCAAGAATAATAGGACATGAAGGATTGCAATCTATATCAAGAACGATAAAATCTACGGGCACATAGTTCCTATTTGCAACAATAAGAACATCATTAATTCTTCCAATAGGTTTCTTAATAGTGGAATCCGCAAGGTGCAAGTTTAGAGAGCAATCATCAAAATCACGGAAACCTAGCAAATCACATAAAGTCTTTGGAATCGTAGAAACACTAGCACCCAAATCACACAAAGCATAGCATTCATGATCTTTAATCTTAATTTTAATAATAGGTTCCCACTCATCATAAAGTTTTCCAGGGATAGAAACTTCCAACTCAAGCTTTTCTTCATAAGATTGCATCAAAGCATCAACGATATGTTTGGTAAAAGCTTTATTTTGACTATAAGCATGAGGAGAATTTAGCACGGATTGCAACAAGGAAATACAATCTATCAAAGAGAAATTATTATAATTAAATTCCATGAAATCCAAAATAGCGGGTTTATTAACATCTAATGTTTTGATTTCTTCAATCCCACTTTTATCAATTTTAGCATCAAAAAACTCCGAATTTTTGGAACGCCTTCTAGGTAAAGGTGGATCATATTCAATCCCATCATTATCAAGATTCATATTGCAAAACAAAGATTTAATAGGGGACACATCAATAACTTTTCGATCTTCATCTTTATTTTCAAAGTTCTCCAGTTTAGCGGCCATCTTATTAACTAAGGTAGCCTGCTTATCCGATATTTCAGCTGTCAACTTCTCAAGACGAGCAATTTGGGATCTTAAACCATCAAATTCTTTAGACATATCATCGAGCTCTTTATTCATATAACTCATAAAGCTTTTTTGTTCCTTAAGCTCGTTTCTGAAGAAATTATTATGCTCAAATCGCAAAACCATAAAACTCCTGACGTTGCTTTCGATCTCTTCTAACCTTTTAAGGTGAAGATCACCAAATCTAGGTAGAGCCATCGTGACAAACAAGTAATCCAACACACGAGCAAACAAAAGCAAGCGAAAAGAGGCGAACAAAAAAGAGAGGGCGAATAAAATGGCAAGGGTGAAGTGGGGGAGAGGAAAACGAGAGGCAAACGGCAAATAATGTAATGCGGGAGATGAGGGTTTGTGATGGGTACTTGGTATGTTGACTTTTGCGTAGAGCTCCCCGGCAACGGCGCCAGAAATGGCTCCAAATCTTGACTTGACTTTGCGTAAGCCTCCCCGGCAACGGCGCCAGAAATCCTTCTTGCTACCTCTTGAGCACTGCGCTGGTTTTCCCTTGAAGAGGAAAGGGTGATGCAACAAAGTAGCGTAAGTATTTCCCTCAGTTTTTGAGAACCAAGGTATCAATCCAGTAGGAGGCTACGCGCGAGTCCCACGCACCTACACAAAACAAATAAATCCTCGCAACCAACGCGATAAGGGGTTGTCAATCCCTACACGGTCACTTACGAGAGTGAGATCTGATAGATATGATAGGATAATTTTTTTGGTATTTTTATGATAAAGATGCAAAGTAAAATAAAAGCAACGGAAATAACTAAGTGTTGGACGATTAATATGATGAAGATAGACCCTGGGGCCATATGTTTCACTAGTGGCTTCTCTCAAGAGCATAAGTATTTTACGGTGGGTGAACAAATTACTGTTGAGCAATTGACAGAATTGAGCATAGTTATGACAATATCTAGGTATGATCATGTATATAGGCATCACGTCCGAGACAAGTAGACCGACTCCTGCCTGCATCTACTACTATTACTCCACACATCGACCGCTATCCAGCATGCATCTAGAGTATTAAGTTCATAAGAACAGAGTAACACCTTAAGCAAGATGACATGATGTAGAGGGATAAATTCATGCAATATGATAAAAACCCCATCTTGTTATCCTCGCTGGCAACAATCCAATACGTGCCTTGCTGCCCCTACTGTCACTGTGAAAGGACGCCGCAAGATTGAACCCAAAGCTAAGCACTTCTCCCATTGCAAGAAAGATCAATCTAGTAGGCCAAACCAAACTGATAATTCGAAGAGACTTGCAAAGATAACCAATCATACATAAAAGAATTCAGAAGATTCAAATATTGTTCATAGATAAACTTGATCATAAACCCACAATTCATTGGTCTCAACAAACACACCGCAAAAGAAGATTACAGCGAATAGATCTCCACGAGAGAGGGGGAGAACATTGTATTGAGATCCAATAAGAGAGAAAAGCCATCTAGCT
This sequence comes from Triticum aestivum, assembly GCF_018294505.1. Taxonomy (NCBI): domain Eukaryota; kingdom Viridiplantae; phylum Streptophyta; class Magnoliopsida; order Poales; family Poaceae; genus Triticum; species Triticum aestivum. The sequence continues at coordinate 161,699,264 of NC_057796.1, read as the reverse complement.
AATAACTATGGACCCAAAGGTCTGAGGTAAACTATTCACACTTCATCGAAGAGGCTATGGTGTTGATGTAGAAGACCTCCGTGATCGATGCCCCCTCCTGCGGAGCCCCGGAACAGGCCCCAAGATGGGATCTCGTGGGTTCAGAAGGTTGCAGCGGTGGAATTAGGTTTTTGGCTCCGTATCTGATCGTTTGGGGGTACGTAGGTATATATAGGAGGAAGGAGTACGTCGGTGGAGCAACGTGGGGCCCACGAGGGTGAAAGGCACGCCGGGGGGGGGAGGCGCGCCCCCTACCTCGTGGCCTCCTGGGAGCTTCCTTGACGTAGGGTCCAAGTCTCCTGGATCATGTTCGTTCTGAAAATCATGTTCCCGAAGGTTTCATTCCGTTTGGACTCCGTTTGATATTATTTTTCTGCGAAACTCTGAATTAGGCAAAAAACAGCAATTCTGGGCTGGGCCTCCGGTTAATAGGTTAGTCCCAAAAATAATATAAAAGTGAATAATAAAGCTCAATAATGTCCAAAACACAAGATAATATAGCATGGAGCAATCAACAATTATAGATACGTTGGAGACGTATCAAGCATCCCCAAGCTTAATTCCTGCTCGTCCTTGAGTAGGTAAATGATAAAAACAGAATTTTTGATGTAGAATGCTACTAGGCATAATTTCAATGTAATTCTTCTTAATTGTGGTATGAATATTTAGATCCAAAAGATTCAAGACAAAAGTTTAATATTGACATAAAAATAATAATACTTCAAGCATACTAACTCAGCAATTATGTCTTCTCAAAATAACATGGCCAAAGAAAGTTATCCCTACAAAATCATATAGTCTGGCTATGCTCTATCTTCACCACACAAAGTATTTAAATCATGCATAACCCCGATGACAAGCCAAGCAATTGTTTCATACTTTTGGTGTTCTCAAACTTTTCAATCGTCACGCAATACATGAGCGTGAGCCATGGACATAGCACTATATGTGGAATAGAATGGTGGTTGTGGAGAAGACAAAAAGGAGAAGATAGTCTCACATCAACTAGGCGTATCAACGGGCTATGGAGATGCCCATCAATAGATATCAATGTGAGTGAGTAGGGATTGCCATGCAACGGATGCACTAGAGCTATAAGTATATGAAAGCTCAACAAAAGAAACTAAGTGGGTGTGCATCCAACTCGCTTGCTCACGAAGACCTAGGGCATTTTGAGGAAGCCCATCATTGGAATATACAAGCCAAGTTCTATAATGAAAAATTCCCACTAGTATAGGAAAGTGATATCATAGGAGACTCTCTATCATGAAGATCATGGTGCTACTTTGAAGCACAAGTGTGGTAAAAGGATAGTAGCATTGTCCCTTCTCTCTTTTTCTCTCATAATTTTTTTTATTTGGGCTTTTTTTGTGGCCTCTGTTTTTTCGTCCGGAGTCTCATCCCGACTTGTGGGGGAATCATAGTCTCCATAATCCTTTCCTCACTTGGGACAATGCTCTAAAAATGATGATCACCACACTTTTATTTACTTACAACTTCAGCAATTACAACTCAATACTTAGAACAAAATATGACTCTATGTGAATGCCTCCGGCGGTGTACCGGGATATGCAATGAATCAACAGTGACATGTATGAAAGAATTATGAACGGCGGCTTTGCCACAAATACAATGTCAACTACATGATCATGCGAAGCAATATGACAATGATGGAGCATGCCATAGTAAATGGAACGGTGGTAAGTTGCATGGCAATATATCTCGGAATGGCTATGGAAATGCCATGATAGGTAGGTATGGTGGCTGTTTTGAGGAAGGTTTATGGTGGGTGTATGATAGCGGCGAAAAGTGCGTGGTTTTAGAGAGGCTAGCAATGGTGGAAGGAAAAAAGTGTGTATAATCCATGGACTCAACATTAGTCATAAAGAACTCATATACTTATTGCAAAAATCTACAAGTTATCAAAGCAAAGTATTACGCGCATGCTCCTAGGGGGATAGATTGGTAGGAAAATACCATCGCTCGTCCCCGGCCGCCACTCATAAGGAAGACAATCAATAAATAAATTATGCTCCGACTTCATCACATAACGGTTCACCATACGTGCATGCTACGGGAATCACAAACTTTAACACAAGTATCTCTCAAATTCACAACTACTCAACTAGCATAACTCTAATATCACCATCTTTATATCTCAAAACAATTATCACGCATCAAACTTCTCATAGTATTCAACAAACTCATAAGAAAGTTTTTTACTAATCTTGAATACCTAGCATATTAGGATTATTTAAGAAAATTACCATGCTATTTAAAACTCTCAAAATAATCTAAGTGAAGCATGAGAGATCAATAGTTTCTATAAAACAAATCCACCACCGTGCTCTAAAAGATATAAGTGAAGTACTAGAGCAAAACTATATAATTCAAAAGATATAAGTGAAGCACATAGAGTATTCTAATAATTTCCGAATCATGTGTGTTTCTCTCAAAAGGTGTGTACAGCAAGGATGATTGTGGTAAACTAAAAAGCAAAGACTCAAATAATACAAGACGCTCCAAGCAAAACACATATCATGTGGTGAATAAAAATATAGCTCCAAGTAAAGTTACCAATGGAAGTAGACGAAAGAGGGGATGCCTTCCGGGGCATCCCCAAGCTTTGGATTTTTGGTGTCCTTAGATTATATTTGGGGTGCCATGGGCATCCCCAAGCTTAGGCTCTTGCCACTCCTTGTTCCATAATCCATCAAATCTTTCACCCAAAACTTGAAAACTTCACAACACAAAACTTAACAGAAAATCTCGTGAGCTCCGTTAGCGAAAGAAAACTAAAGACCACTTCAAGGTACTGTAATGAACTCATTATTTATTTATATTGGTGTTAAACCTACTGTATTCCAACTTCTCTATGGTTTATAAACTATTTTAATAGCCATAGATTCATCAAAATAAGCAAACAACACACGAAAAACAAAATCTGTCAAAAACAGAACAGTCTGTAGTAATCTGTAACTAACACAAACTTCTGGAACTCCAAAATAACAGCCAAAATAGGACGACCTAGACAATTTGTTTATTTATCAGCAGCAATTGGAATCAATATTTTATCACGTTCTGGTGATTTATAACAATTATTTTTGTGAGCAGAAAGTTTCTGGAAATTACAGCAAGATCAAATAACTATCATCCAAGAAGATCCTATAGGTTTAACTTGGTACAAACACTAATTAAAACATAAAAACACATCTAACCAGAGGCTGGATCAAATATTTATTCCTAAACATAAGCAAAAAGCAAAAAACTAAAAATAAAATTGGGTTGCCTCCCAACAAGCGCTATCGTTTAACGCCCCTAGCTAGGCATAAAAGCAAGGATACATCTAGGTATTGCCATCTTTGGTAGGCAATCCATAAGTAGCTCTCATGATAGATTCATAAGGTAATTTTATTTTCTTCCTAGGGAAGTGTTCCATGCCTTTCTTTAATGAAAATTGGAATCTAATATTCCCTTCCTTCATATCAATAATTGCACCAATCGTTCTAAGGAAAGGTCTACCAAGAATAATAGGACATGAAGGATTGCAATCTATATCAAGAACGATAAAATCTACGGGCACATAGTTCCTATTTGCAACAATAAGAACATCATTAATTCTTCCAATAGGTTTCTTAATAGTGGAATCCGCAAGGTGCAAGTTTAGAGAGCAATCATCAAAATCACGGAAACCTAGCAAATCACATAAAGTCTTTGGAATCGTAGAAACACTAGCACCCAAATCACACAAAGCATAGCATTCATGATCTTTAATCTTAATTTTAATAATAGGTTCCCACTCATCATAAAGTTTTCCAGGGATAGAAACTTCCAACTCAAGCTTTTCTTCATAAGATTGCATCAAAGCATCAACGATATGTTTGGTAAAAGCTTTATTTTGACTATAAGCATGAGGAGAATTTAGCACGGATTGCAACAAGGAAATACAATCTATCAAAGAGCAATTATTATAATTAAATTCCATGAAATCCAAAATAGCGGGTTTATTAACATCTAATGTTTTGATTTCTTCAATCCCACTTTTATCAATTTTAGCATAAAAAAACTCCGAATTTTTGGAACGCCTTCTAGGTAAAGGTGGATCATATTCAATCCCATCATTATCAAGATTCATATTGCAAAACAAAGATTTAATAGGGGACACATCAATAACTTTTCGATCTTCATCTTTATTTTCAAAGTTCTCCAGTTTAGCGGCCATCTTATTAACTAAGGTAGCCTGCTTATCCGATATTTCAGCTGTCAACTTCTCAAGACGAGCAATTTGGGATCTTAAACCATCAAATTCTTTAGACATATCATCGAGCTCTTTATTCATATAACTCATAAAGCTTTTTTGTTCCTTAAGCTCGTTTCTGAAGAAATTATTATGCTCAAATCGCAAAACCATAAAACTCCTGACGTTGCTTTCGATCTCTTCTAACCTTTTAAGGTGAAGATCACCAAATCTAGGTAGAGCCATCGTGACAAACAAGTAATCCAACACACGAGCAAACAAAAGCAAGCGAAAAGAGGCGAACGAAAAAGAGAGGGCGAATAAAATGGCAAGGGTGAAGTGGGGGAGAGGAAAACGAGAGGCAAACGGCAAATAATGTAATGCGGGAGATGAGGGTTTGTGATGGGTACTTGGTATGTTGACTTTTGCGTAGAGCTCCCCGGCAACGGCGCCAGAAATGGCTCCAAATCTTGACTTGACTTTGCGTAAGCCTCCCCGGCAACGGCGCCAGAAATCCTTCTTGCTACCTCTTGAGCACTGCGCTGGTTTTCCCTTGAAGAGGAAAGGGTGATGCAACAAAGTAGCGTAAGTATTTCCCTCAGTTTTTGAGAACCAAGGTATCAATCCAGTAGGAGGCTACGCGGGAGTCCCACGCACCTACACAAAACAAATAAATCCTCGCAACCAACGCGATAAGGGGTTGTCAATCCCTACACGGTCACTTACGAGAGCGAGATCTGATAGATATGATAGGATAATTTTTTTGGTATTTTTATGATAAAGATGCAAAGTAAAATAAAAGCAACGGAAATAACTAAGTGTTGGACGATTAATATGATGAAGATAGACCCTGGGGCCATATGTTTCACTAGTGGCTTCTCTCAAGAGCATAAGTATTTTACGGTGGGTGAACAAATTACTGTTGAGCAATTGACAGAATTGAGCATAGTTATGACAATATCTAGGTATGATCATGTATATAGGCATCACGTCCGAGACAAGTAGACCGACTCCTGCCTGCATATACTACTATTACTCCACACATCGACCGCTATCCAGCATGCATCTAGAGTATTAAGTTCATAAGAACAGAGTAACGCCTTAAGCAAGATGACATGATGTAGAGGGATAAATTCATGCAATATGATAAAAACCCCATCTTGTTATCCTCGCTGGCAACAATCCAATACGTGCCTTGCTGCCCCTACTGTCACTGTGAAAGGACGCCGCAAGATTGAACCCAAAGCTAAGCACTTCTCCCATTGCAAGAAAGATCAATCTAGTAGGCCAAACCAAACTGATAATTCGAAGAGACTTGCAAAGATAACCAATCATACATAAAAGAATTCAGAAGATTCAAATATTGTTCATAGATAAACTTGATCATAAACCCACAATTCATCGGTCTCAACAAACACACCGCAAAAGAAGATTACAGCGAATAGATCTCCACGAGAGAGGGGGAGAACATTGTATTGAGATCCAATAAGAGAGAAAAGCCATCTAGCTAATAACTATGGACCCAAAGGTCTGAGGTAAACTATTCACACTTCATCGAAGAGGCTATGGTGTTGATGTA
>NC_057796.1:161689920-161691876 GCF_018294505.1 Triticum aestivum | reverse complement strand
AAAAAACTCCGAATTTTTGGAACGCCTTCTAGGTAAAGGTGGATCATATTCAATCCCATCATTATCAAGATTCATATTGCAAAACAAAGATTTAATAGGGGACACATCAATAACTTTTCGATCTTCATCTTTATTTTCAAAGTTCTCCAGTTTAGCGGCCATCTTATTAACTAAGGTAGCCTGCTTATCCGATATTTCAGCTGTCAACTTCTCAAGACGAGCAATTTGGGATCTTAAACCATCAAATTCTTTAGACATATCATCGAGCTCTTTATTCATATAACTCATAAAGCTTTTTTGTTCCTTAAGCTCGTTTCTGAAGAAATTATTATGCTCAAATCGCAAAACCATAAAACTCCTGACGTTGCTTTCGATCTCTTCTAACCTTTTAAGGTGAAGATCACCAAATCTAGGTAGAGCCATCGTGACAAACAAGTAATCCAACACACGAGCAAACAAAAGCAAGCGAAAAGAGGCGAACGAAAAAGAGAGGGCGAATAAAATGGCAAGGGTGAAGTGGGGGAGAGGAAAACGAGAGGCAAACGGCAAATAATGTAATGCGGGAGATGAGGGTTTGTGATGGGTACTTGGTATGTTGACTTTTGCGTAGAGCTCCCCGGCAACGGCGCCAGAAATGGCTCCAAATCTTGACTTGACTTTGCGTAAGCCTCCCCGGCAACGGCGCCAGAAATCCTTCTTGCTACCTCTTGAGCACTGCGCTGGTTTTCCCTTGAAGAGGAAAGGGTGATGCAACAAAGTAGCGTAAGTATTTCCCTCAGTTTTTGAGAACCAAGGTATCAATCCAGTAGGAGGCTACGCGCGAGTCCCACGCACCTACACAAAACAAATAAATCCTCGCAACCAACGCGATAAGGGGTTGTCAATCCCTACACGGTCACTGACGAGAGCGAGATCTGATAGATATGATAGGATAATTTTTTTGGTATTTTTATGATAAAGATGCAAAGTAAAATAAAAGCAACGGAAATAACTAAGTGTTGGACGATTAATATGATGAAGATAGACCCTGGGGCCATATGTTTCACTAGTGGCTTCTCTCAAGAGCATAAGTATTTTACGGTGGGTGAACAAATTACTGTTGAGCAATTGACAGAATTGAGCATAGTTATGACAATATCTAGGTATGATCATGTATATAGGCATCACGTCCGAGACAAGTAGACCGACTCCTGCCTGCATATACTACTATTACTCCACACATCGACCGCTATCCAGCATGCATCTAGAGTATTAAGTTCATAAGAACAGAGTAACGCCTTAAGCAAGATGACATGATGTAGAGGGATAAATTCATGCAATATGATAAAAACCCCATCTTGTTATCCTCGCTGGCAACAATCCAATACGTGCCTTGCTGCCCCTACTGTCACTGTGAAAGGACGCCGCAAGATTGAACCCAAAGCTAAGCACTTCTCCCATTGCAAGAAAGATCAATCTAGTAGGCCAAACCAAACTGATAATTCGAAGAGACTTGCAAAGATAACCAATCATACATAAAAGAATTCAGAAGATTCAAATATTGTTCATAGATAAACTTGATCATAAACCCACAATTCATCGGTCTCAACAAACACACCGCAAAAGAAGATTACAGCGAATAGATCTCCACGAGAGAGGGGGAGAACATTGTATTGAGATCCAATAAGAGAGAAAAGCCATCTAGCTAATAACTATGGACCCAAAGGTCTGAGGTAAACTATTCACACTTCATCGAAGAGGCTATGGTGTTGATGTAAAAGACCTCCGTGATCGATGCCCCCTCCTGCGGAGCCCCGGAACAGGCCCCAAGATGGGATCTTGTGGGTTCAGAAGGTTGCAGCGGTGGAATTAGGTTTTTGGCTCCGTATCTGATCGTTTGGGGGTACGTAGGTATATATAGGAGGAAGGAGTACGTCGGTGGAGCAACGTGGGGCCCACGAGGGTGAAAGGCACGCC
>NC_057796.1:161679347-161683567 GCF_018294505.1 Triticum aestivum | reverse complement strand
CAAAAGATTCAAGACAAAAGTTTAATATTGACATAAAAATAATAATACTTCAAGCATACTAACTCAGCAATTATGTCTTCTCAAAATAACATGGCCAAAGAAAGTTATCCCTACAAAATCATATAGTCTGGCTATGCTCTATCTTCACCACACAAAGTATTTAAATCATGCATAACCCCGATGACAAGCCAAGCAATTGTTTCATACTTTTGGTGTTCTCAAACTTTTCAATCGTCACGCAATACATGAGCGTGAGCCATGGACATAGCACTATATGTGGAATAGAATGGTGGTTGTGGAGAAGACAAAAAGGAGAAGATAGTCTCACATCAACTAGGCGTATCAACGGGCTATGGAGATGCCCATCAATAGATATCAATGTGAGTGAGTAGGGATTGCCATGCAACGGATGCACTAGAGCTATAAGTATATGAAAGCTCAACAAAAGAAACTAAGTGGGTGTGCATCCAACTCGCTTGCTCACGAAGACCTAGGGCATTTTGAGGAAGCCCATCATTGGAATATACAAGCCAAGTTCTATAATGAAAAATTCCCACTAGTATAGGAAAGTGATATCATAGGAGACTCTCTATCATGAAGATCATGGTGCTACTTTGAAGCACAAGTGTGGTAAAAGGATAGTAGCATTGTCCCTTCTCTCTTTTTCCCTCATAATTTTTTTTATTTGGGCTTTTTTTGTGGCCTCTGTATTTTCGTCCGGAGTCTCATCCCGACTTGTGGGGGAATCATAGTCTCCATAATCCTTTCCTCACTTGGGACAATGCTCTAAAAATGATGATCATCACACTTTTATTTACTTACAACTTCAGCAATTACAACTCAATACTTAGAACAAAATATGACTCTATGTGAATGCCTCCGGTGGTGTACCGGGATATGCAATGAATCAAGAGTGACATGTATGAAAGAATTATGAACGGCGGCTTTGCCACAAATACAATGTCAACTACCTGATAATGCGAAGCAATATGACAATGATGGAGCATGCCATAGTAAATGGAACGGTGGTAAGTTGCATGGCAATATATCTCGGAATGGCTATGGAAATGCCATGATAGGTAGGTATGGTGGCTGTTTTGAGGAAGTTTTATGGTGGGTGTATGATAGCGGCGAAAAGTGTGTGGTTTTAGAGAGGCTAGCAATGGTGGAAGGAAGAAAGTGTGTATAATCCATGGACTCAACATTAGTCATAAAGAACTCATATACTTATTGCAAAAATCTACAAGTTATCAAAGCAAAGTATTACGCGCATGCTCCTAGGGGGATAGATTGGTAGGAAAATACCATCGCTCGTCCCCGACCACCACTCATAAGGAAGACAATCAATAAATAAATTATGCTCCGACTTCATCACATAACGGTTCACCATACGTGCATGCTACGGGAATCACAAACTTTAACACAAGTATCTCTCAAATTCACAACTACTCAACTAGCATAACTCTAATATCACCATCTTTATATCTCAAAACAATTATCACGCATCAAACTTCTCATAGTATTCAACAAACTCATAAGAAAGTTTTTTACTAATCTTGAATACCTAGCATATTAGGATTATTTAAGAAAATTACCATGCTATTTAAAACTCTCAAAATAATCTAAGTGAAGCATGAGAGATCAATAGTTTCTATAAAACAAATCCACCACCGTGCTCTAAAAGATATAAGTGAAGTACTAGAGCAAAACTATATAATTCAAAAGATATAAGTGAAGCACATAGAGTATTCTAATAATTTCTGAATCATGTGTGTTTCTCTCAAAAGGTGTGTACAGCAAGGATGATTGTGGTAAACTAAAAAGCAAAGACTCAAATAATACAAGACGCTCCAAGCAAAACACATATCATGTGGTGAATAAAAATATAGCTCCAAGTAAAGTTACCAATGGAAGTAGACGAAAGAGGGGATGCCTTCCGGGGCATCCCCAAGCTTTGGATTTTTGGTGTCCTTAGATTATATTTGGGGTGCCGTGGGCATCCCCAAGCTTAGGCTCTTGCCACTCCTTGTTCCATAATCCATCAAATCTTTCACCCAAAACTTGAAAACTTCACAACACAAAACTTAACAGAAAATCTCGTGAGCTCCGTTAGCGAAAGAAAACTAAAGACCACTTCAAGGTACTGTAATGAACTCATTATTTATTTATATTGGTGTTAAACCTACTGTATTCCAACTTCTCTATGGTTTATAAACTATTTTAATAGCCATAGATTCATCAAAATAAGCAAACAACACACGAAAAACAAAATCTGTCAAAAACAGAACAGTCTGTAGTAATCTGTAACTAACACAAACTTCTGGAACTCCAAAATAACAGCCAAAATAGGACGACCTAGACAATTTGTTTATTTATCAGCAGAAATTGGAATCAATATTTTATCACGTTCTGGTGATTTTTAACAATTATTTTTGTGAACAGAAAGTTTCTGGAAATTACAGCAAGATCAAATAACTATCATCCAAGAAGATCCTATAGGTTTAACTTGGTACAAACACTAATTAAAACATAAAAACACATCTAACCAGAGGCTGGATCAAATATTTATTCCTAAACATAAGCAAAAAGCAAAAAACTAAAAATAAAATTGGGTTGCCTCCCAACAAGCGCTATCGTTTAACGCCCCTAGCTAGGCATAAAAGCAAGGATACATCTAGGTATTGCCATCTTTGGTAGGCAATCCATAAGTAGCTCTCATGATAGATTCATAAGGTAATTTTATTTTCTTCCTAGGGAAGTGTTCCATGCCTTTCTTTAATGAAAATTGGAATCTAATATTCCCTTCCTTCATATCAATAATTGCACCAATCGTTCTAAGGAAAGGTCTACCAAGAATAATAGGACATGAAGGATTGCAATCTCTATCAAGAACGATAAAATCTACGGGCACATAGTTCCTATTTGCAACAATAAGAACATCATTAATTCTTCCAATAGGTTTCTTAATAGTGGAATCCGCAAGGTGCAAGTTTAGAGAGCAATCATCAAAATCACGGAAACCTAGCAAATCACATAAAGTCTTTGGAATCGTAGAAACACTAGCACCCAAATCACACAAAGCATAGCATTCATGATCTTTAATCTTAATTTTAATAATAGGTTCCCACTCATCATAAAGTTTTCCAGGGATAGAAACTTCCAACTCAAGCTTTTCTTCATAAGATTGCATCAAAGCATCAACGATATGTTTGGTAAAAGCTTTATTTTGACTATAAGCATGAGGAGAATTTAGCACGGATTGCAACAAGGAAATACAATCTATCAAAGAGCAATTATTATAATTAAATTCCATGAAATCCAAAATAGCGGGTTTATTAACATCTAATGTTTTGATTTCTTCAATCCCACTTTTATCAATTTTAGCATAAAAAAACTCCGAATTTTTGGAACGCCTTCTAGGTAAAGGTGGATCATATTCAATCCCATCATTATCAAGATTCATATTGCAAAACAAAGATTTAATAGGGGACACATCAATAACTTTTCGATCTTCATCTTTATTTTCAAAGTTCTCCAGTTTAGCGGCCATCTTATTAACTAAGGTAGCCTGCTTATCCGATATTTCAGCTGTCAACTTCTCAAGATGAGCAATTTGGGATCTTAAACCATCAAATTCTTTAGACATATCATCGAGCTCTTTATTCATATAACTCATAAAGCTTTTTTGTTCCTTAAGCTCGTTTCTGAAGAAATTATTATGCTCAAATCGCAAAACCATAAAACTCCTGACGTTGCTTTCGATCTCTTCTAACCTTTTAAGGTGAAGATCACCAAATCTAGGTAGAGCCATCGTGACAAACAAGTAATCCAACACACGAGCAAACAAAAGCAAGCGAAAAGAGGCGAACGAAAAAGAGAGGGCGAATAAAATGGCAAGGGTGAAGTGGGGGAGAGGAAAACGAGAGGCAAACGGCAAATAATGTAATGCGGGAGATGAGGGTTTGTGATGGGTACTTGGTATGTTGACTTTTGCGTAGAGCTCCCCGGCAACGGCGCCAGAAATGGCTCCAAATCTTGACTTGACTTTGCGTAAGCCTCCCCGGCAACGGCGCCAGAAATCCTTCTTGCTACCTCTTGAGCACTGCGCTGGTTTTCCCTTGAAGAGGAAAGGGTGATGCAACAAAGTAGCGTAAGTATTTCCCTCAGTTTTTGAGAACCAAGGTATCAATCCAGTAGGAGGCTACGCGCGAGTCCCACGC
>NC_057796.1:161543504-161677542 GCF_018294505.1 Triticum aestivum | reverse complement strand
TTTTTTTATTTGGGCTTTTTTTGTGGCCTCTGTTTTTTCGTCCGGAGTCTCATCCCGACTTGTGGGGGAATCATAGTCTCCATAATCCTTTCCTCACTTGGGACAATGCTCTAAAAATGATGATCATCACACTTTTATTTACTTACAACTTCAGCAATTACAACTCAATACTTAGAACAAAATATGACTCTATGTGAATGCCTCCGGCGGTGTACCGGGATATGCAATGAATCAAGAGTGACATGTATGAAAGAATTATGAACGGCGGCTTTGCCACAAATACAATGTCAACTACATGATCATGCGAAGCAATATGACAATGATGGAGCATGCCATAGTAAATGGAACGGTGGTAAGTTGCATGGCAATATATCTCGGAATGGCTATGGAAATGCCATGATAGGTAGGTATGGTGGCTGTTTTGAGGGGTTTATGGTGGGTGTATGATAGCGGCGAAAAGTGCGTGGTTTTAGAGAGGCTAGCAATGGTGGAAGGAAGAAAGTGTGTATAATCCATGGACTCAACATTAGTCATAAAGAACTCATATACTTATTGAAAAAATCTACAAGTTATCAAAGCAAAGTATTACGCGCATGCTCCTAGGGGGATAGATTGGTAGGAAAATACCATCGCTCGTCCCCGACCGCCACTCATAAGGAAGACAATCAATAAATAAATTATGCTCCGACTTCATCACATAACGGTTCACCATACGTGCATGCTACGGGAATCACAAACTTTAACACAAGTATCTCTCAAATTCATAACTACTCAACTAGCATAACTCTAATATCACCATCTTTATATCTCAAAACAATTATCACGCATCAAACTTCTCATAGTATTCAACAAACTCATAAGAAAGTTTTTTACTAATCTTGAATACCTAGCATATTAGGATTATTTAAGAAAATTACCATGCTATTTAAAACTCTCAAAATAATCTAAGTGAAGCATGAGAGATCAATAGTTTCTATAAAACAAATCCACCACCGTGCTCTAAAAGATATAAGTGAAGTACTAGAGCAAAACTATATAATTCAAAAGATATAAGTGAAGCACATAGAGTATTCTAATAATTTCCGAATCATGTGTGTTTCTCTCAAAAGGTGTGTACAACAAGGATGATTGTGGTAAACAAAAAAGCAAAGACTCAAATAATACAAGACGCTCCAAGCAAAACACATATCATGTGGTGAATAAAAATATAGCTCCAAGTAAAGTTACCAATGGAAGTAGACGAAAGAGGGGATGCCTTTCGGGGCATCCCCAAGCTTTGGATTTTTGGTGTCCTTAGATTATATTTGGGGTGCCATGGGCATTCCCAAGCTTAGGCTCTTGCCACTCCTTGTTCCATAATCCATCAAATCTTTCACCCAAAACTTGAAAACTTCACAACACAAAACTTAACAGAAAATCTCGTGAGCTCCGTTAGCGAAAGAAAACTAAAGACCACTTCAAGGTACTGTAATGAACTCATTATTTATTTATATTGGTGTTAAACCTACTGTATTCCAACTTCTCTATGGTTTATAAACTATTTTAATAGCCATAGATTCATCAAAATAAGCAAACAACACACGAAAAACAAAATCTGTCAAAAACAGAACAGTCTGTAGTAATCTGTAACTAACACAAACTTCTGGAACTCCAAAATAACAGCAAAAATAGGACGACCTAGACAATTTGTTTATTTATCAGCAGAAATTGGAATCAATATTTTATCACGTTCTGGTGATTTTTAACAATTATGTTTGTGAACAGAAAGTTTCTGGAAATTACAGCAAGATCAAATAACTATCATCCAAGAAGATCCTATAGGTTTAACTTGGTACAAACACTAATTAAAACATAAAAACACATCTAACCAGAGGCTGGATCAAATATTTATTCCTAAACATAAGCAAAAAGCAAAAAACTAAAAATAAAATTGGGTTGCCTCCCAACAAGCGCTATCGTTTAACGCCCCTAGCTAGGCATAAAAGCAAGGATACATCTAGGTATTGCCATCTTTGGTAGGCAATCCATAAGTAGCTCTCATGATAGATTCATAAGGTAATTTTATTTTCTTCCTAGGGAAGTGTTCCATGCCTTTCTTTAATGGAAATTGGAATCTAATATTCCCTTCCTTCATATCAATAATTGCACCAATCGTTCTAAGGAAAGGTCTACCAAGAATAATAGGACATGAAGGATTGCAATCTATATCAAGAACGATAAAATCTACGGGCACATAGTTCCTATTTGCAACAATAAGAACATCATTAATTCTTCCAATAGGTTTCTTAATAGTGGAATCCGCAAGGTGCAAGTTTAGAGAGCAATCATCAAAATCACGGAAACCTAGCAAATCACATAAAGTCTTTGGAATCGTTGAAACACTAGCACCCAAATCACACAAAGCATAGCATTCATGATCTTTAATCTTAATTTTAATAATAGGTTCCCACTCATCATAAAGTTTTCCAGGGATAGAAACTTCCAACTCAAGCTTTTCTTCATAAGATTGCATCAAAGCATCAACGATATGTTTGGTAAAAGCTTTATTTTGACTATAAGCATGAGGAGAATTTAGCACGGATTGCAACAAGGAAATACAATCTATCAAAGAGCAATTATTATAATTAAATTCCATGAAATCCAAAATAGCGGGTTTATTAACATCTAATGTTTTGATTTCTTCAATCCCACTTTTATCAATTTTAGCATCAAAAAACTCCGAATTTTTGGAACGCCTTCTAGGTAAAGGTGGATCATATTCAATCCCATCATTATCAAGATTCATATTGCAAAACAAAGATTTATAGGGGACACATCAATAACTTTTCGATCTTCATCTTTATTTTCAAAGTTCTCCAGTTTAGCGGCCATCTTATTAACTAAGGTAGCCTGCTTATCCGATATTTCAGCTGTCAACTTCTCAAGACGAGAAATTTGGGATCTTAAACCATCAAATTCTTTAGACATATCATCGAGCTCTTTATTCATATAACTCATAAAGCTTTTTTGTTCCTTAAGCTCGTTTCTGAAGAAATTATTATGCTCAAATCGCAAAACCATAAAACTCCTGACGTTGCTTTCGATCTCTTCTAACCTTTTAAGGTGAAGATCACCAAATCTAGGTAGAGCCATCGTGACAAACAAGTAATCCAACACACGAGCAAACAAAAGCAAGCGAAAAGAGGCGAACGAAAAAGAGAGGGCGAATAAAATGGCAAGGGTGAAGTGGGGGAGAGGAAAACGAGAGGCAAACGGCAAATAATGTAATGCGGGAGATGAGGGTTTGTGATGGGTACTTGGTATGTTGACTTTTGCGTAGAGCTCCCCGGCAACGGCGCCAGAAATGGCTCCAAATCTTGACTTGACTTTGCGTAAGCCTCCCCGGCAACGGCGCCAGAAATCCTTCTTGCTACCTCTTGAGCACTGCGCTGGTTTTCCCTTGAAGAGGAAAGGGTGATGCAACAAAGTAGCGTAAGTATTTCCCTCAGTTTTTGAGAACCAAGGTATCAATCCAGTAGGAGGCTACGCGCGAGTCCCACGCGCCTACACAAAACAAATAAATCCTCGCAACCAACGCGATAAGGGGTTGTCAATCCCTACACGGTCACTTACGAGAGTGAGATCTGATAGATATGATAGGATAATTTTTTTGGTATTTTTATGATAAAGATGCAAAGTAAAATAAAAGCAACGGAAATAACTAAGTGTTGGACGATTAATATGATGAAGATAGACCCTGGGGCCATATGTTTCACTAGTGGCTTCTCTCAAGAGCATAAGTATTTTACGGTGGGTGAACAAATTACTGTTGAGCAATTGACAGAATTGAGCATAGTTATGACAATATCTAGGTATGATCATGTATATAGGCATCACGTCCGAGACAAGTAGACCGACTCCTGCCTGCATCTACTACTATTACTCCACACATCGACCGCTATCCAGCATGCATCTAGAGTATTAAGTTCATAAGAACAGAGTAACGCCTTAAGCAAGATGACATGATGTAGAGGGATAAATTCATGCAATATGATAAAAACCCCATCTTGTTATCCTCGCTGGCAACAATCCAATACGTGCCTTGCTGCCCCTACTGTCACTGTGAAAGGACGCCGCAAGATTGAACCCAAAGCTAAGCACTTCTCCCATTGCAAGAAAGATCAATCTAGTAGGCCAAACCAAACTGATAATTCGAAGAGACTTGCAAAGATAACCAATCATACATAAAAGAATTCAGAAGATTCAAATATTGTTCATAGATAAACTTGATCATAAACCCACAATTCATCGGTCTCAACAAACACACTGCAAAAGAAGATTACATCGAATAGATCTCCACGAGAGAGGGGGAGAACATTGTATTGAGATCCAAAAAGAGAGAAGAAGCCATCTAGCTAATAACTATGGACCCGAAGGTCTGAGGTAAACTACTCACACTTCATCGGAGAGGCTATGGTGTTGATGTAGAAGCCCTCCGTGATCGATGCCCCATCCGACGAAGCTCCGAAACAGTCCCCAAGATGGGATCTCGTGGGTACAGAAGGCTGCGGCGGTGGAATTAGGTTTTTGGCTTCGTATCTGATATTTTGGGGGTACGTAGGTATATATGGGAGGAAGGAGTACGTCGGTGGAGCAACATGGGGCCCACGAGGGTGGAGGGCGCCCATGATAGCAACGTGGGGCCCAAGAAATGGGAATGAATTTCACACACCCTGCCACCGTCACTCGGCCAGAAACATTGAGATACCTGGTTTTTAAATTCTAGTAAATCCAAAACTCGTCTGAAATTCATGAAATATGGCATGCTATCATGGAGCGGCATCCATATGACATGGTAAATTTTTTGTCCCATTTGGTGTAGGTTCGGGTATAAGCTTCTCAGAAAGCAGAGCTTCTCACAACTAGCGTGATCGTTTCGGAAGGGAACGTGCCACCTTTGGGGACGAAACAATATCCGTTGCCTCTTATTGCTTTCAAAATCTTACGAGTGTCAACATAGAACAACAGGAGTGTTGTGTTCAATTTTGGAATTTTTCGGTGTTCGTTTGGAAATTTTTATACATTAACTGGGTTTTCCAGGCATTTTTACGCATAATTCAAATTTGAACTACATGCACATTCTAAAGTGCATATAAACTTGTTGAAAAATCAAATATGTGTCCTTGGTTGCATTCTTAGCTCCCATGCAAGAAATGGGAATGAATTTCACACACCCTGCCACTGTCACTCGACTGCAAACATTGAGATGCCTGGTTTTTAATTTCTAGTAAATCCAAAACTCATCTGAAATTCATAAAACTTGGGATGCTATCATGGAGCGGCATCAACATGCCGTGGTAATTTTTTTGTCCCATTTGGGGCAGGTTTGGGTATAAGCTTCTCACAAACCAGAGCTTCTCACAACAAGCGTGATGGTTTCGGTAGGGAACGTGCCACCTTTGGGGACGAAACGATATCCGTTGCCTCTATTGCTTTCAATTTTTTTAGTGTCAACATAGAACAACAGGAGTGTTGTGTTCAGATTTGGAATTTTTCGGGGTTTGTTTGGACATTTTTATACATTAACTTGGTTTTCCAGGCATTTTATGCGCATAATTCAAATTTGAACTACATGCACTTTCTCAAGTGCATATAAACTAGTTGAAAAATCAAATATGTGTCCTTGGTTGCATGCTTAGGTCCCATGCAAGAAATGGGAATGAATTTCACGCACCCTGCCACCGTCACTCGGCCACAAACATTGAGATACCTGGTTTTTAAATTCTAGTAAATCCAAAACTCCTCTAAAATTCATGAAACTTGGCATGCTATCATGGAGCGGCATCAACATGCCGTGGTAAACTTTTTGTCCCATTTGGGGTAGGTTTGGGTATAAGCTTCTCACAAACAAGAGCTTCTCACAATAAGCGTGATGGTTGCGGTAGGGAACGAGCCACCTTTAGGGACGAAACGATATCCGTTGCATCTTATTGCTTTGATAATTTTTCGAGTGTCAACATAGAAAAATAGGAATGTTGTGTTCAATTTTGGAATTTTTCGGGGTTCGTTTGGACATTTTTACACATTAACTGGGGTTTCCAGCCATTTTATGCAGATAATTCAAATTCGAACTACATGCAAATTCTCTAGTGCATATAAACTGGTTGAAAAATGAAATATGTGTCCTTGGTTGCATTCTCAGGTCCCATGCAAGAAATGGGAATGAATTTCACACACCCTACCACCGTTACTCGGCCGCAAACATTGAGATACCTCGTTTTTAAATTCTAGTAAATCCAAAACTCATCTGCAATTCATGAAACTTGGCGTGCTATCATGGAGCGGCATCAACATGCCATGGTAAAATTTTTGTCCCATTTGGGGCAGGTTTGGTTATAAGCTTCTCAGAAACCAGAGCTTCTCACAACAAGCGTAATGGTTTCGGTAGGGAACGTGCCACCTTTGGGGACAAAACGATATGCGTTGCCTCTTATTGCTTTCAAAATCTTTCGAGTGTCAACATAGAACAACAGGAGTGTTGTTTTTTAATTTTGGAATTTTTCGGGGTTTGTTTGGACATTTTTATACATTAACTGGGTTTTCCAGGCATTTTATGCACATAATTCAAATTTGGACTACATGCACATTCTCAAGTGCATATAAACTGGTTGAAAAATCAAATATGTGTCCTTGGTTGCATGCTTAGGTCCCATGCAAGAAATGGGAATGAATTTCACACAACCTGCCACCGTCACTCGTCCGCAAACATTGAGATACCTGGTTTTCAAATTCTAGTAAATCCAAAACTCGTCTAAAATTCATGAAACTTGGCATGCTATCATGGAGCGACATCAACATGCCGTGGTAAATTTTTTGTCCCATTTGGGGCAGGTTTGGGTATAAGCTTCTCAGAAAGCAGAGCTTCTCACAACAAGCATGATGGTTCCGGTAGGGAACGTGCCACCTTTGGGTACGAAACGATATCTGTTGCCTCTTATTGCTTTCAAAATCTTTCGAGTGTCAACATAGAACAACAAGAGTGTTGTGTTCAATTTTGGAATTTTTCGGGGTTCGTTTGGACATTTTTATACATTAACTGGGTTTTCCTGGCATTTTATGCACATAATTCAAATTTGAACTACATGCACATTCTCCAGTGCATATAAACTGGTTGAAAAATCAAATATGTGTCCTTGATTGCATGCTTAGGTCCCATGCAAGAAATGGGAATGAATTTCACACACCCTGCCACCGTCACTCGGCCGCAAACATTGAGATACCTGGTTGTTAAATTCTAGTAAATCCAAAACTCGTCTGAAATTCATGAAAGTTGGCATGCTATCATGGAGCGGCATCAACATGTTGTGGTAAATTTTTTGTCCCATTTGGGGCAGGTTTGGGTATAAGTTTCTCAGAAACGAGAGCTTCTCACAACAAGCGTGATGGTTTTGATAGGGAACGTGCCACCTTTGGGGACGAAACGATATCCGTTGCCTCTTATTTCATTCAAAAAATTTCAAGTGTCAACATAGAACAACAGGAGTGTTGTGCTCAACTTTGGAATTTTTCGGGGTTCGTTTGGACATTTTTATACATTAACTGGGTTTTCCAGGCATTTTATGCGCATAATTCAAATTTGAACTGCATGCACATTCTCCAGTGCATATAAAATGGTTGAATAATCAAATATGTGTCCTTGGTTGCATGCTTAAGTCCCATGCAAGAAATGGGAATGAATTTCACACACCCTGCCACCGTCACTCGGCCACAAACATTGAGATACCTGGTTTTTAAATTCTAGTAAATCCAAAACTCGTCTAAAATTCATGAAACTTGGCATGCTATCATGGAGCGGCATCAACATGCCGTGGTAAAATTTTTGTCCCATTTGGGGCAGCTTTGGGTATAAGCTTCTCACAAACCAGAGCTTCTCACAAACCAGAGCTTCTCACAACAAGCGTGATGGTTTCGGTAGGGAACGAGCCACCTTTACGGACGAAACGATATCTATTGCATCTTATTGCTTTGATAATTTTTCGAGTGTCAGCATAGAACAACAGGAGTGTTGTGTTCAATTTTGGAATTTTTCGGGGTACGTTTGGACATTTTTAGACATTAACTGGGGTTTCCAGCCATTTTATGCACATAATTCAAATTCGAACTACATGCAAATTCTCCAGTGCATATAAACTGGTTGAAAAATGAAATATGTGTCCTTGGTTGCATGCTTAGGTCCCATGCAAGAAATGGGAATGAATTTCACACACCCTGCCCCCGTCACTCGGCCACAAACATTGAGATACCTGGTTTTTAAATTCTAGTAAATCCAATACTCGTCTAAAATTCATGAAACTTGGCATGCTATCATGGAGCGGCATCAACATGCCGTGGTAAAATTTTTGTCCCATTTGGGGCAGGTTTGGGTATAAGCTTCTCAGAAACGAGAGCTTCTCACAACAAGTGTGATGGTTTTGGTAGGGAACGTGCCACCTGGGGATGAAATGATATCCGTTGCCTCTTATTTCATTCAAAAAATTTCAAGTGTCAACATAGAACAACAGGAGTGTTATGTTCAATTTTGGAATTTTTCGGGGTTCGTTTGGACATTTTTATACATTAACTGGGTTTTCTAGGCATTTTATGCGCATAATTCAAATTTGAACTGCATGCACATTCTCCAGTGCATATAAACTGGTTGAATAATCAAATATGTGTCCTTGGTTGCATGCTTAGGTCGCATGCAAGAAATGGGAATGAATTTCACACACCCTGCCACCGTCACTCGTCCGCAAACATTGAGATACCTGGTTTTTAAATTCTAGTAAATCCAAAACTCATCTAAAATTCATGAAACTTGGCACGCTATCATGGAGCGACATCAACACGCCGTGGTAAAAATTTTGTCCCATTTCGGGCAGGTTTGGGTATAAGCTTCTCAGAAAACAGAGCTTCTCACAACAAGCGTTTTGATTTCGGTAGGGAACGTGACACCTTTGGGTACGAAATGATATATGTTGCCTCTTATTGCTTTCAAAATCTTTCGAGTGTCAACATAGAACAACAGGAGTGTTGTGTTCAATTTTGGAATTTTTCGCGGTTCGTTTGGACATTTTTATCTATTAACTGGGTTTTCCAGGCATTTTATGCGCATAATTCAAATTTGAACTACATGCAAATTCTCCAGTGCATATAAACTGGTTGAAAAATCAAATATGTGTCCTTGGTTGCATGCTTAGGTCCCATGCAAGAAATGGGAATGAACTTCACACAACCTTCCACCGTCACTCGGCCGCAAACATTGAGATACCTGGTTTTTAAATTCTAGTAAATCCAAAACTCATCTGAAATTCATGAAAGTTGGCATGCTATCATGGAGCGGCATCAACATGTCGTGGTAAAATTTTTGTCCCATTTGGGGCACATTTGGGTATAAACTTCTCAGAAACCAGAGCTTCTCAGAACAAGCGTGATAGTTTCGGTAGGGAACGTGCCACCTTTGGGGACGAAACGTTATCCGGTGCCACTTATTTCTGTCAAAAAATTTCAAGTGTCAACATAGAACAACAGGAGTGTTGTGTTCAATTTTGGAATTTTTCGGGGTCCGTTTGGACATTTTTATACATTAAGTGGGTTTTCCAGGCATTATGCGCATAATTCATATTTTAACAACATGCACATTCTCCAGTGCATATAAACTGGTTGAAAAATCAAATATTTGTCCTCTGTTGCATGCTTAGGTTCCGTGCAAGAAATGGGAATGAATTTCACACACCCTGCCACCGTCACTCGGCCGTAAACATTGAGATACCTGGTTTTTAAATTCTAGTAAATCCAAAACTCGTCTGAAATTAATGAAACTTGACATGCTATCATTTAGCGGCATCAACATGCCATGGTAAATTTTTTGTCCCATTTGGGGCAGGTTTGGGTATAAGCTTCTCACAAACCAGAGCTTCTCACAACAAGCGTGATGGTTTCGGTAGGGAACGTGCCACCTTTGGGGACGAAACGATGTCCGTTGGCTCTTATTGCTTTCTAAAAATTTCGAGTGTCAACATAGAACAACAGGAGTGTTGTGTTCAATTTTTGAATTTTTCGGGGTTCGTTTGGACATTTTTATACATTAACTAGGTTTCCCAGGCATTTTATGAAGGAAATATGCCCTAGAGGTAATAATAAAGTATTATTTATTTCCTTATATCATGATAAATGTTTATTATTCATGCTAGAATTGTATTAACCGGAAACATAATACATGTGTGAATACATAGACAATCAGAGTGTCACTAGTATGCCTCTACTTGACTAGCTCGTTAATCAAAGATGGTTATGTTTCCTAGCCATAGACATGAGTTGTCATTTGATTAACGAGATCACCTCATTAGGAGAATGACGTGATTGACTTGACCCATTCCGTTAGCTTAGCACCCGATCGTTTAGTATGTTGCTATTGCTTTCTTCATGACTTATACATGTTCCTATGACTATGAGATTATGCAACTCCCGTTTACCGGAGGAACAGTTTGTGTGCTACCAAACGTCACAACGTAAATGGGTGATTATAAAGGTGCTCTACAGGTGTCTCCAAAGGTACTTGTTGGGTTGGCGTATTTCGAGATTAGGATTTGTCACTCCGATTGTCGGAGAGGTATCTCTGGGCCCACTCGGTAATGCACATCACTATAAGCCTTGCAAGCATTGTGACTAATAAGTTAGTTGCGGGATGATGTGTTACGGAACGAGTAAAGAGACTTGCCGGTAACGAGATTGAACTAGGTATCGAGATACCGACGATCGAATTTCGGGCAAGTACCATACTGATGACAAAGGGAACAACGTATGTTGTTATGCGGTCTGACCGATAAAGATCTTCGTAGAATATGTGGGAGCCAATATGGGCATCCAGGTCCTGCTATTGGTTATTGACCGGAGACGTGTCTCGGTCATGTCTACATAGTTCTCGAACCCGTAGGGTCCGCACGCCTTAAAGTTACGATGACAGTTTTATTATGAGTTTATGTATGTTGATGTACCGAAGGAGTTCGGAGTCCCGGATGAGATCGGCGACATGATGAGGAGTCTCGAAATGGTCGAGACGTAAAGATCGATATATTGGACGACTATATTCGGACTTCGGAAAGGTTCCGAGTGATTCGGGTATTTTTCGGAGTACCGGAGAGTTACGGGAATACGTATTGGGCCTTATTGGGCCATACGGGAAAGAAGAAAAAGGGCCTCAAGGGTGGCCGCACCCCTCCCCTTGGTCTGGTCCGAATTGGACTAGGGAAGGGGGGCACCCCCTTCCTTCCTTCTCTTTTTCCCTTCCTCTTTTCCTATTCCATATGGGAGGAGGAATCCTACTAGGACTAGGGAGTCCTAATAGGACTCCACACTTGGTGCGCCCCCTCCTTGGGCCGGCCTCGTCCTCCCTTGCTCCTTTATATACGGGGGCAGGGGGGCACCCGAGAGACACAACAATTGATCCTTGAGATCTCTTAGCCGTGTGCGGTGCCCCCCTCCACCATATTACACCTCGATAATACCGTTGTGGAGCTTAGGCGAAGCCCTGCGCCGGTGGAACATCATCATCGTCACCACGCCGTCGTGCTGACGAAACTCTCCCTCAACACTCGGCTGGATCGGAGTTCGAGGGACATCATCGAGCTGAACGTGTGTAGAACTCGGAGGTGCCGTGCGTTCGGTACTTGATCGGTCGGATCGTGAAGACGTACGACTACATCAACCGCGTTGTGATAACGCTTCCGCTATCGGTCTACGAGGATACGTGGACAACACTCTCCCCTCTCGTTGCTATGCATCACCATGATCTTGCATGTGCGTAGGAATTTTTTTGAAATTACTACGTTCCCCAACAGTGGCATCCGAGCCTGGTTTTATGCGTTGATGCTATGCACGAGTAGAACAGAAGTGAGTTGTGGGCGATATAAGTCATACTGCTTACCAGCATGTCATACTTTGGTTCAGCGGTATTGTGAGATGAAGCGGCCCGGACCGACATTACGCGTACGCTTACGCGAGACTGGTTTCACCGTTCGGAGCACTCGTTGCTTAAAGGTGACTGGCGGGTGTCTGTCTCTCTCACTTTAGTTGAACCGAGTGTGGCTACGCCCGGTCCTTGCGAAGGTTAAAACAGCACCAACTTGACAAACTATCGTTGTGGTTTTGATGCGTAGGTAAGAACGGTTCTTGCTAAGCCCGTAGCAGCCACGTAAAACTTGCAACAACAAAGTAGAGGACGTCTAACTTGTTTTTGCAGGGCATGTTGTGATGTGATATGGTCAAGACATGATGTGATATAATGTGTTGTATGAGATGATCATGTTTTGTAACCGAGTTATCGGCAACTGGCAGGAGCCATATGGTTGTCGCTTTATTGTATGAGATGCAATCGCCATGTAATAGTTTTACTTTATCACTAAGCGGTAGCGATAGTCGTAAAAGCAATAAGTTGGCGAGACGACAACGATGCTACGATGGAGATCAAGGTGTCGCGCCGGTGACGATGGTGATCATGACGGTGCTTCGGAGATGGAGATCACAAGCACGGTGCTTCGGAGATGGAGATCACAAGCACAAGATGATGATGGCCATATCATATCACTTATATTGATTGCATGTGATGTTAATCCTTTATGCATCTTATCTTGCTTTGATTGACGGTAGCATTATAAGATGATCTCTCACTAAAATTTCAAGATAAAAGTGTTCTCCCTGAGTATGCACCGTTGCAAAAGTTCTTCGTGCTGAGACACCACGTGTTAATCGGGTGTGATAGGCTCTACGTTCAAATACAACGGGTGCAAAACAGTTGCACACGCGGAATACTCAGGTTAAACTTGACGAGCCTAGCATATACAGATATGGCCTCGGAACACAGAGACCGAAAGGTCGAGCGTGAATCATATAGTAGATATGATCAACATAGTGATGTTCACCATTGAAACTACTCCATCTCACGTGTTAATCGGACATGGTTTAGTTGCTTTGGATCACGTAATCACTTAGATGATTACAGAGATGTCTATCTAAGTGGGAGTTCTTAAGTAATATGGTTAATTGAACTTAAATTTATCATGAACTTAGTACCTGATAGTATCTTGCTTGTCTATGTTAATTGTAGATAAATGGCCCGTGCCGTTGTTCCGTTGAATTTTAATGCGTTCCTTGAGAAAGCAAAGTTGAAAGATGTTAGTAGCAAAAGATGCGGATTGGATCCGTGATCTGAGGATTATCCTCATTGCTGCACAGAAAAATTATGTCCTTGATGCACCGCTAGGTGACAGACCTATTGCAGGAGCAGATACAGACGTTATGAACGTTTGGCTAGCTCAATATGATGACTACTTGATAGTTTAGTGCACCATGCTTAACGGCTTAGAATCGGGACTTCAAAGACGTTTTGAACGTCATGGACCATATGAGATGTTCCAGGAGTTGAAGTTAATATTTCAAGAAAATACCCGAGTTGACAGATATGAAGTCTCCAACAAGTTCTACAGCTAAAAGATGGAGGAGAATCGCTCAACTAGTGAGCATGTGCTCAGATTGTGTGGGTACTACAATCGCTTGAATCAAGTGGGAGTTTATCTTCCAGATAAAATAGTGATTGACAGAATTCTCTAGTCACCATCACCAAGTTAGTAGAACTTCGTGATGAACTATGGTATGCAAGGGATGACGAAAGTAATTCCCGAGCTCTTCGTGATGCTGAAATCGACGAAGGTAGAAATCAAGAAAAACATCAAGTGTTGATGGTTGACGAGACCACTTCAAGTGTTGATGGTTGACGAGACCGCTAGTTTCAAGAAAAGGGCAAAGGGAAAATGGGGAACTTCAAAAAGAACGGCAAGCAAGTTGCTGCTCAAGTGAAGAAGCCTAAGTCTGGTCCTAAGCCTGAGACTAAGTGCTTCTACTGCAAAGGGACTGGTCACTGGAAGCGGAACTACCCCAACTATTTGGTGGATAAGAAGGATGGCAAAGTGAACAAAGGTATATTTGATATACAGATTATTGATGTGTACTTTACTAGTGTTTATAGCAATCCCTCGGTAATTGATACTGGTTCAGTTGCTAAGAGTAGTAACTCGAAAACGGGAGTTGCAGAATAAACAGAGACTAGTAAAAGGCGAGGTGACGATGTGTGTTGGAAGTAGTTCCAAGATTGATATGATCATCATCGCACACTCCCTGTACTTTCGGGATTAGTGTTGAAACTAAATAAGTGTTATTTGGTGTTTGCGTTGAGCATGAATATGATCTGATCATGTTTATTGCAATACGGTTATTCATTTAAGTTAGAGAACAATTGTTGTTCTGTTTACATGAATAAAACCTTTATGGTCATACACACCAACGAAAATGGTTTGTTGGATCTCGATCATAGTGATACACATATTCATATATTGAAGCCAAAAGATGCAAAGTTAATAATGATAGTGCAACTTATTTGTGGTACTGCCGTTTAGGTCATATTGGTGTAAAGCGCATGAAGAAACTCCATACTGATGGGATTTTGGAATCACTTGATGCTTGCGAACCGTGCCTCATGGGCAAGATGACTAAAACGCCGTTCTCCGGAACTATGGAGAGAGCAACAGATTTGTTGGAAATCATACATACAGATGTATGTGGTCCGATGAATATTGAGGCTCGTAGCAGGTATCATTATTTTCTGACCTTCACAGATGATTTGAGCAGATATGGGTATATCTACTTGATGAAACACAAAGTCTGAAACATTTGAAAAGTTCAAAGAATTTCAGAGTGAAGTGGAGAATCATCGTAACAAGAAAATAAAAGTTTCTATGATATGATCACAGAGGTAAAATATTTGAGTTACGAGTTTGGCCTTCAGTTAAAACAATGTGAAATAGTTTCACTACTCACGCCACGTGGAACACCACAGTGTAATGGTGTGTCCGAACATCGTAACCGTACTTCATTAGATATAGTGCGATATATGATGTCTCTTACCGATCTATCACTATCGTTTTTGGGGTTATGCATTAGAGACAGCTACATTCATGTTAAATAGGGCACCATCAAAATCCGTTGAGACGACGCCTTATGAACTGTGGTTTGGCAAGAAACCAAAGTTGTCGTTTCTTAAAGTTTGGGGTTGCGATGCTTATGTGAAAAAGTTTCATCCTGATAAGCTCAAACCCAAATCGGAGAAATGTGTCTTCATAGGATACCCAAAAGAGACTGCTGGGTATACCTTCTATCACAGATCCGAAGGCAAGATATTCGTTGCTAGGAATGGATCCTTTCTAGAGAAGGAGTTTCTCTCGAAAGATGTGAGTGGGAGGAAAGTAGAACTTGATGAGGTAACTGTACCTGCTCCATTATTGGAAAGTAGATCATCACAGAAATCAGTTTCTGCGACACCTACACCAAATAGTGAGGAAGTTAATGATAATGATCATGAAACTTCAGATCAAGTTATTACTGAACTTTGTAGGTCAACTAGATCAAGAACCGCACCAGAGTGGTACGGTAATCCTATTCTGGAGGTCATGTTAGTAGACCATGGCGAACCTACGAACTATGAAGAAGCGATGGTGAGCCCAGATTCCGCAAAATGGCTTGAAGCCATGAAATCCGAGATGCGATCCATGTATGAGAACAAAGTATGGACTTTGGTTGACTTGCCCGATGGTCGGCAAGCCATTGAAAACAAATGGATCTTCAAGAAGAAGACTGACGCTGATGGTAATGTTACTGTCTATAAAGCTCGACTTGTTGCAAAAGGTTTTCGACAAGTTCAAGGGATTGACTACGATGAGACCTTCTCACCCGTAGCGATGCTTAAGTCTGTCCGAATCATGTTAGCAGTTGCCGCATTTTATGATTATGAAATTTGGCAAATGGATGTCAAAACTGCATTCCTGAATGGATTTCTGGAAGAAGAGTTGTATATGATGCAACCGGAAGGTTTTGTCGATCCAAAAGGAGCTAACAAAGTGTGCAAGCTCCAGCGATCCATTTATGGACTGGTGCAAGCCTCTCGGAGTTGGAATAAACACTTTGATAGTGTGATCAAAGCATTTGGTTTTATACGGACTTTTGGAGAAGCCTGTATTTACAAGAAAGTGAGTGGGAGCTCGATAGCATTTCTGATATTATATGTGGATGACATATTACTAATTGGAAATGATATATAATTTCTGGATAGCATAAAGGGATACTTGAATAAGAGTTTTTCAATGAAAGACCTCGGTGAAGCTGCATATATATTAGGCATTAAGATCTATAGAGATAGATCAAGACGCTTAATTGGACTTTCACAAAGCACATACCTTGACAAAGTTTTGAAGAAGTTCAAAATGGATCAAGCAAAGAAAGGGTTCTTGCCTGTACTACAAGGTGTGAGATTGAGTAAGACTCAATGCCCGACCACTGCAGAAGATAGAGAGAAAATGAAAGATGTTCCCTATGCTTCAGCCATAGGCTCTATCATGTATGCAATGTTGTGTACTAGACCTGATGTGTCCCTTGCTATAAGTTTAGCAGGGAGGTACCAAAGTAATCCAGGAGTGGATCACTGGACAGCGGTCAAGAACATCCTGAAATACCTGAAAAGGACTAAGGATATGTTTCTCGTATATGGAGGTGACAAAGAGCTCATCGTAAATGGTTACGTTGATGCAAGCTTTGACACTGATCCGGACGATTCTAAATCGCAAACCGGATACGTATTTGAGCTGTCAGTTGGTGCAGTTCTAAACAAAGCGTCGTGGCGGGATCTACATGTGAAGCGGAGTACATAGCTGCTTCGGAAGCAGCAAATGAAGGAGTCTGGATGAGGGAGTTCATATCCGATCTAGGTGTCATACCTAGTGCATCGGGTCCTATGAAAATCTTTTGTGACAATACTGGTGCAATTGCCTTGGCAAAGGAATCCAGATTTCACAAGAGAACCAAGCACATCAAAAGACGCTTCAATTCCATCCGGGATTTAGTCCAGGTGGGAGACATAGAAATTTGCAAGATACATACGGATCTGAATGTTGCAGACCCGTTGACTAAGCCTCTTCCACGAGCAAAACATGATCAGTACCAAGGCTCCATGGGTGTAAGAATCATTACTGTGTAAACTAGATTATTGACTCTAGTGCAAGCGGGAGACTGAAGGAAATATTCCCTAGAGGCAATAATAAAGTATTATTTATTTCCTTATATCATGATAAATGTTTATTATTCATGCTAGAATTGTATTAACCGGAAACATAATACATGTGTGAATACATAGACAAACAGAGTGTCACTAGTATGCCTCTACTTGACTAGCTCGTTAATCAAAGATGGTTATGTTTCCTAGCCATAGACATGAGTTGTCATTTGATTAACGAGATCACCTCATTAGGAGAATGACGTGATTGACTTGACCCATTCCGTTAGCTTAGCACCTGATCGTTTAGTATGTTGCTATTGCTTTCTTCATGACTTATACATGTTCCTATGACTATGAGATTATGCAACTCCCGTTTACTGGAGGAACAGTTTGTGTGCTACCAAACGTCACAACGTAAATGGGTGATTATAAAGGTGCTCTACAGGTGTCTCCAAAGGTACTTGTTGGGTTGGCGTATTTCGAGATTAGGATTTGTCACTCCGATTGTCGGAGAGGTATCTCTGGGCCCACTCGGTAATGCACATCACTATAAGCCTTGCAAGCATTGTGACTAATAAGTTAGTTGCGGGATGATGTGTTACAGAACGAGTAAAGAGACTTGCCGGTAACGAGATTGAACTAGGTATCGAGATACCGACGATCGAATTTCGGGCAAGTAACATACTGATGACAAAGGGAACAACGTATGTTGTTATGCGGTCTGACCGATAAAGATCTTCGTAGAATATGTGGGAGTCAATATGGGCATCCAGGTCCCGCTATTGGTTATTGACCGGAGACGTGTCTCGGTCATGTCTACATAGTTCTCGAACCCGTAGGGTCCGCACGCTTAAAGTTACGATGACAGTTTTATTATGAGTTTATGTATGTTGATGTACCAAAGGAGTTCGGAGTCCCGGATGAGATCGGGGACATGACGAGGAGTCTCGAAATGGTCGAGACGTAAAGATCAATATATTGGACGACTATATTCGGACTTCGGAAAGGTTCCGAGTGATTCCACACTTGGTGCGCCCCCTCCTAGGGCCGGCCTCTCCTTTATATACGGGGGCAGGGGGGCATCCCAGAGACACAACAATTGATCCTTGAGATCTCTTAGCCGTGTGCGGTGCCCCCCTCCACCATATTACACCTCGATAATACCGTTGCGGAGCTTAGGCGAAGCCCTGCACCGGTGGAACATCATCATCGTCACCACGCCGTCGTGCTGACGAAACTCTCCCTCAACACTCGGCTGGATCGGAGTTCGAGGGACATCATCGAGCTGAACGTGTGTAGAACTCGGAGGTGCCGTGCGTTCGGTACTTGATCGGTCGGATCGTGAAGACGTACGACTACATCAACCGCGTTGTGATAACGCTTCCGCTATCGGTCTACGAGGGTACGTGGACAACATTCTCCCCTCTCGTTGCTATGCATCACCATGATCTTGCGTGTGCGTAGGAATTTTTTTGAAATTACTACGTTCCCCAACATTTTATGCGCATAATTCAAATTTGAACTACATGCACATTCTCAAGTGCATATAAACTGGTTGAAAAATCAAATATGTGTCCTTGGTTGCATGCTTAGGTCCCATGCAAGAAATGGGAATGAATTTCACACACCATGCCACCGTCACTCGGCCACAAACATTGAGATACCTGGTTAAATTCTAGTAAATCCAAAACTCATCTGAAATTCATGAAAGTTGGCATGCTATCATGGAGCGGCATCAACATGTTGTGGTAAATTTTTTGTCCCATTTGGGGCAGGTTTGGGTATAAGCTTCTCAGAAACCAGAGCTTCTCACAAGAAGCGTGCCGGTTTCGGTAGGGAACGGGCCACCTTTGGGGACGAAACGATATCCGGTGCCTCTTATTTCTTTCAAAAAATTTCAAATGTCAACATAGAATAACAGAAGTGTTGTTTTCAATTTTGGAATTTTTCGAGGTTCGTTTCGACATTTTTATACATTAACTGGGTTTTCCAGGCATTTTATGCGCATAATTCAAATTTGAACTACATGCACAATCTCCAGTGCATATAAACTGGTTGAATAATCAAATATGTGTCCTTGGTTGCATGCTTAGGTCCCATGCAAGAAATGGGAATGAATTTCACACACCCTGCCACCATCACTCGTCCGCAAACATTGAGATACCTGGTTTTTAAATTCTATTTAATCCAAAACTCGTCTAAAATTCATGAAAGTTTGCATGCTATCATGGAGCGGCATCAACATGCCGTGGTAAAATTTTTGTCCCATTTGGGGCAGGTTTGGGTATAAGCTTCTCAGAAACCAGAGCTTCTCACAACAAGCGTGATGGTTTCGGTAGGGCACGTGCCACCTTTGGGGACGAAACGATATCCGGTGCCTCTTATTTCTTTCAAAAAATTTCAGGTGTCAACATAGAACAACAGGAGTGTTGTGTTCAATTTTGGAGTTTTTCGGGGTTCGTTTGGACATTTTTATACATTAACTGGGTTTTCCAGGCATTTTATGCACATAATTCAAATTTGAACTACATGCACATTCTCAAGTGCATATAAACTGGTTGAATAATCAAATATGTGTCCTTGGTTGCATGCTTAGGTCCCATGGAAGAAATGGGAATGAATTTCACACACCCTGCCAACATCACTCGTCCTGGTTTTTAAATTCTACTTAATCCAAAACTCGTCTAAAATTCATGAAACTTTGCATGCTATCATGGAGCGACATTGTGACGCCCCCGATTCAATCGTACACTAATGATGCACGCAAATGTGTACGATCAAGATCAGGGACTCACGGGAAGATATCACAACACAACTCTACAACATAAATAAGTCATACAAGCATCATAATACAAGCCAGGGGCCTCGAGGGCTCGAATACAAGTGCTCGATCATAGACGAGTCAGCGGAAGCAGCAATATCTGAGTATAGACATAAGTTAAACAAGTTTGCCTTAAGAAGGCTAGCACAAAAGTAGCAACGATCGAAAAGGCAAGACCTCCTGCCTGGGACCTCCTAACTACTCCTCGAAGCCGAACTCCATTTAGAATCATCCTCGGGATCTCTAGCTCCTGGACTCCAGCATCTGGTTGCGACAACCAGGTATAGAAAGGGGAAAAGAGGGAGAAAAGCAACCGTGAGTACTCATCCAAAGTACTCGCAAGCAAGGAGCTACACTACATATGCATGGGTATATGTGTAAAGGGCCATATCGATGGACTGAACTGCAGAATGCCAGAATAAGAGGGGGATAGGTAATCCTGTCGAAGACAACGCTTCTGGCCACCTCCATCTTCCAGCATGTAGAAGAGAGTAGATGGTAAGTTCACCAAGTAGCATGGCATAGCATAATCCTACCCGGCAATCCCCTCCTCGTCGCCCTGTTAGAGAGCGATCACCGGGTTATATCTGGCACTTGGAAGGGTGTGTTTTTATTAAGTATCCAGTTCTAGTTGTCATAAGGTCTAGGTACAACTCCGGGTCGTCCTTTTACCGAGGGACACGGCTATTCGAATAGATAAACTTCCCTGCAGGGGTGCACCACATAACCCAACACGCTCGATCCCATTTGGCCGGACACACTTTTCTGGGTCATGCCCGGCCTCGGAAGATCAACACGTCGCAGCCCCACCTAGGCACAACAGAGAGGTCAGCACGCCGGTCTAAATCCTATGGCGCAGGGGTCTGGGCTCATCGCCCATTGCACACCTGCACGTTGCGAACGCGGCCGAAAGCAGACCTAGCCTAGTAGGCGTTCCAGTCCAATCCGGCGCGCGCCACTCAGTCGCTGACGTCACGAAGGCTTCGGCTGATACCACGACGTCGACTGCCCATAACTGTTCCCGCGTAGTTGGTTAGTGCATATAGACCAAATGGCCAGACTCAGATCAAATTCCAAGATCTCGTTAAGCGTGTTAAGTATCCGCGAACTCTGACCAGGGCTAGGCCCACCTCTCTCCTAGGTGGTCTCAACCTGCCCTGTCGCTCCGCCACAAAGTAACAGTCGGGGGCCGTCAGGAACCCAGGCCCACCTCTACCGGGATGGAGCCACCTGTCCTTTCAGCCCCCTCATCAGAATCACTTGCGGGTACCCAACGAGACGACCCGACTTTAGTCACCACCCGTGATCACCTCCCGAAGTGATCACGACCCAGTAGTATAGCATGGAAGATGGACAAGAGTGTAGGGCCACTGATGGAACACTAGCATCCTATACTAAGCAGTAGGATAGCCGGTAAGGGTAACAACTGTAGCAACAATGACAGGCTATGCATCAGGATAGGATTAACGGAAAGCAGTAACATGCTACACTACTCTAATGCAAGCAGTATAGAGAAGAATAGGCGATATCTGGTGATCAAGGGGGGAGGGCTTGCCTGGTTGCTCTAGCAAGAAGGAGGGATCGTCAACACCGTAGTCGAACTGGGGGTCGCCGGCAGTCTCGGGGTTTATCGAAAAGAATTAACGGAGGGGGAACACAATAAATAACAAAGCAATCAAAGAATCACAAAGTGTAACATGGCAATACGCGGTGCTAGGTGTGCCCTAACGCGGTAGTAGGTGATACCGACGAAGGGGGGAAACATCCTGGAAAGTATCCCCGGCGTTTCGCGTTTTCGAACAGATGAACCGGAGGGGGAAAGTTGCGTGTTTGCTATGCTAGGGATGTCTGGTGAACGAACGGGCTGCGTATCCGGATTCGTCTCGTCGTTCGGAGCAACTTTCATGTAGAAAGTATTTTCATCCAAGATACGGATTAAAAGATATGATTTTCAAAAGAATTTATGAATTTCTGGAATTTAATTAATTATTTAATTTAATTCAAAACTGGATTTATGACATCAGCATGATGTCATGCTGACGTCAGCAGTCAACAGGGGTTGACTGGTCAACCTGACCAGTGGGTCCCACTGGTCAATGACACATTTTAATTAAACAAATTAATTAACCTAATCAGGATTAATTAGGGGTGGGCCCCACTGTCATTGACTACTTAATTAGCTAATTAGGTTAATTAGGTAACTAATGTTTAATTAATTTAATTAGTTGTTTAGTTTAATTAATCAAAATTAATTAAGTTCATTAATTAATTATTTTTATTATTATTATTTATTTATATTTTTTAATTCCTTTTTTATAAACGTTCTCAGGGGTGGGCCCCATATTTCATAGGGCCAGGGGGCACTAGCCCAGTGGTAAGTGGCCCTGGCCATAGCGGGCACGGGCGCGCGGGCGCTAGCGGCGCCCGACCAGGCGAGGACCGAGCGGCGCAGATGGGCACCGGCGTCGGGCGACGACCGGGGCCGCGGCGAGGCCGGCCGGGAACGGCACTGGCGAGGCCGGCCGAGTGGCGGCCTGCAGCAGAGGACGACGGGGGGGGGGGGGAGTCACGCTAGGGGGCGGTGGAGGCGCGGCGTGAAGGTCAGGGAGGCGGAGGAAGGCCGCGGCCGTAGGCGGGTGTGCCAGCACGCGGTGAGCATGCGGGCGACGCGGGTAGCGGCGAGTAGGACGGGCGGACGAGGGCGAGCGCGAGCGCGGGGGCTCGACCACAGGGGCGCGCGAGAGCGCGAACGGGCGCGGGTACGACGCGGTGAGGCAGAGTGAGGAGGAGAGGGAGGGGCTCACTGGGGCCGTAGGGTGAGGGGCAGCGTTGCTCGAGGCGGAGGACGGGGACGAGGCCGTCGACGGAGAGGACGACGAGGAGAAGGTTGACGGGGGGGGGCGCAGATCCGGCGAGGGGGTTGTGGTAGAAGAGCTCCGGTGGGGGGGAGGGGTTGCGCCGGCGAACGGCGATGGAGAGGCGGGGCGGAGCAGTCCAGCACGGCGGGGATGAGGACGACGCAGTCCGGCGGGGATGTCCAGGGCGACGGCGTCGGAGCCGGGCCGGCGTGGTGGCTCCGGCTTCGAGCGGCGGGGCGGCGTCGGGCGTCGAGGGCGTAGCCGCGGTCTGCGCGGCGAGGGGAGTCGTCGAGGGAGAGGGGACGAGGCAGTGCGGACGGGTGTCGGGGCCGGCTCGGGGCTGCCGAGGTGCAGAGGGGGGAGACGAGGCGGCGTCGGGGCCAACCGCCCCGATCCAGATCCGACCGGGAGGGCAGAGAGGAGAGGTGGGGGTCGAGGGGATCGTGGGGGGGGAGTTGGGTTCGTGCGGGAGCAGTGGGGGTGCACCGGGCTAGGGTTTCTGGTCGGGGTGGGGTTAAGGGAAGGGAGGAGGGGCCGGCTGGGCCGGCCTGATCGGCCGAGCCGACTGGGCCAAGAGGCCTAGTGGGGAAGGGGGGCCTTTTGTTTTTTTCTTTTAGTTTTGATTTTTCTTTATTTATTTTATTTCTTTTTCTGTTTTAGCTTAGTTTCCTTTTATTTTTGTTTTAGAAAAAATACCAAAATGGCACCTAATTTGATGTTACCAAATATGCCACACCCACACTAACTTGCTACCCAAACTAAAATAGTTTCGTAATTATTTAAATTTGAAAGTATTTAGATAATAATTTCCCTAGAGTTTTATTCATCTAATAGTATTTAAATATTTTATAAAGGTGTGGTTTCTCCACCATAATTACCTATGCATCATTTGGTTCACTCCGAACATTTTTTGTTTTAATACTTGAAAACTTTTATTGTTTGTTTGATTTTGAATTTGAATTTGAACCGGTTTCGAACTAACGCGAGAGTAGTAACAGTAATCGAAGTGACGTGGCATCATTAGCAGGGAATTACTGTAGCTTAATTATCTGGGCGTCACAATTCTCCTCCACTACAAGAAATCTCGTCCCGAGATTTAAGCGGTGGAGTAAGGGGGAAAAAGTGCTGGTAGCGAAAAACCTAACGAGTCTTGTCGGTCTTGGCTCCCCTTTCGAAGAGGTTGATCCCTTTTGTTGATGTCTTCATTCCTCTGCTTCAAGTCATTATGATGAAGTTCTCGTCCTTCCTTCGGGATCTTCATCGTACTTACGAA
The DNA here is from genome assembly GCF_018294505.1 of Triticum aestivum. Classification (NCBI taxonomy): domain Eukaryota; kingdom Viridiplantae; phylum Streptophyta; class Magnoliopsida; order Poales; family Poaceae; genus Triticum; species Triticum aestivum. Next base: position 161,653,477 of record NC_057796.1, on the reverse strand, counting down.
AAGGATAAGGGGTAGCTTCAAATGGACAGACCTCTACAAGATTTGCTTATCTGGTAGATAATATTAGGGAAGGTGGCGGAATGTAACTCTCGAATTTAAACTTAAGAAAATATCGAGAGCAAAGTAAGGAGGTATCATGTGAAGTTTTGAGCGGGCAGGCAATCGTTCGATGCCTAAAACAAAGTGTGAAAGGGGTTCAAAGCAATCGGAATAAGTATTATGTCTGATGACAGTATAGATCAGTAGGACGGTGGTCCGTGAATTACATACGAGGCCACGTGCGATGAATAAATTTGGGAACAGGGGGTGCACAGGAGAGTCAGGTTTTGATCCTGTGGAACTGTGGGTTATGGGCCCACCATGTGGGTTAAAATGGGAGCGGTGACATCTTGCACGGTCATGATAGCAAGGCATGTCAGAGAGTAGCATGTCAGTTATGTCGGCAAGAACATCGGTAGCAAGGGCGAGGGACGAAGAGAATCATTTTCCTGCTCGTTGATACGAGGCGGACCAATAGGCAAAGTTCTAGTCCATCGGTGGTTACCGGAATGTCACCAACAATAGTAACAGGGTCTTACTGACAGAGTTGTACACCGAGGTGTTTGCACAAGCAGGGAATTAATACTGCTTAGATCATAATGATCACCAGAAACGTTAAACCAACCAATGGAAAGGAAAATATGATTATCAGATTAAACAGAACAATGGAAAGGAAAATGTGTTTAAACACATATTTCAGGGGTATACCCTTCCCAAGGACAATGGTTAGAAGAGAACCATTTAGGTTAGGGAAGAGGAAGTTCATGACATTACCCAAACAACGGTGTTTGAATAATTGATAACGAAAATTTAGCATTGCGCTTCAAATGTTTTTATTGAAGATCGGAGTACCATAGACATGCTTCGAGATAGCATTGACATGGTCACTGGGTAAATATCAGACTTTGGACACACAAAGGATCCATCAGGAACAACTCATAGAATAAGTCTTAGCATTTTCTCATGGAAGAATGGATAACCTTGCTGAAAAGGAAACTATATCAATAGGGCCTCCGGCCAGGTGTGCTAGGCATGACATCACCTTACCGGGTCATGTAAAGATGTTATAACTCCTGGAAATATGTTCCAACCATCATATCTGACCGAGATTCAGATCTGATTGGTGTCAGGATACCTCAGACTCAGGATGTCTGAGAAGAAAAGGTGCAACACAAATTGACGAGATGACATTGTAAGATTCTCGGGAAATGAACTATGGAAGCGAGTTCTGAAACAAGAGTTCATCACTAAAACAAGGAGAGGATGAGGAGGTGGCTGACGGACTCAGCGACTATTCATCGAGATTAACAAAAGATGGATTTCCACAATGATGTGAACAAGGATTTAACACTTGTCAGATCAAACGATATAATGATGTATGCTCGAGGAAAACATATACCATTAAACATTGGTTGAAAGGTGCACCCAAAATATGGGTTGGGTTGCACGACCAACGTCAGAATGGTGATTCAATAATCAATAGTCTAAGAATGAATGACCGGCCTTTAACTTCAAAGCAATAGGATTGCTAGAAGGGCAGAATCCAAACAGCACCGTTCACTTGTTGGTACCCCGTTAGGAATCAACTCAAGGACCAAGAAAGAATGGTGATGGTGAGAAGTATCACTATACCAAGAATTCTTCAGAGGTGGAGCAATCCTGACAACACCCTTGTCATAAAATATAGTAATACTTCAAGGTAGAACATCATACAAGCTGGATAGCAAGTTGCATCCATAACATTAACAAGTTTGTGTTGGGGAAGGCAAGAATGTTTTCGCTGATAACACAATCATCGAGGGACAAGGATGGTATTTCCCATCATGAATTTGATTGATATCCTGGAAAGGCTTAGAGTGTTGATTATGATCACGGCACATTTGTCGAGAGGTTTCATGAAGATGTAATCGGTCGGCGATGACATCAAATCAAAGGAATGATGAAGCAAAAGGTTATTGGAACCATGGGTACGACACAAAATTGAAATCAAGTTTGTTGTTCAAGGAGAAATGATATGACGAGAAAGATTGACGTAAGATTAGCTCACCGTCAAAAAGTTGTGCTCCGGGAAGGACCAAGTAGCACAATTAAAATTAGCACGGTAATGATGTAGCCGAACAGGCTAGGAATGACGTGATCGGCTACAAACTCGTAAGTAAAGAAGATTACTAAAAGTTGTTGAACCATAGTGCGGACTCGGTTTAGTTATCGGTGTCTTTGAGTGTTTAATAACTCAGAGCCCGTGAAAAATTCGAATCAGTGAGAATGTAGTACTTGATGAAGAACTCATAAGAAGTTATGCAATTCCGTGATAATCTCGAGATAGCAGGGCGGTAATACTGGACGACAGATCAAAGTAGAGGTTGGGAAGGCGTACCGATCTGCAGAAGGAAAGTACTTTAACTTGTCCGAGAAATAGAATCAAAGGAGAACAATCATGGCCGGAACCATGGTTGCAAAGGATCAATTCACAGATACCAGATGATATTTCTCAAGGAAATAGTTATTATTACAAGAAGTTTCCATGATAGGATCTACATCATGTCCATGGGCATGAACACAAAGTTCAAGGTCGACTCCCACTTCTCTACTGCATAACCTTTCATTCACTTCTCGCCTTCGACAAAGTTGTAGTGTTGAAGTTTTATCTGACATAACAACAGTAGAGTATGACCTGTAGTAGTTTCCGGGTTCACACAGATTAGAAAAGGCATAGGTTCAACCCATCGGGGCATCTTAGTAACATATACCACAAACTTCGGCGTAAATAATACAGGCTCGAAAGTATAGCATGGGTGACAAAAGGAGAGGATACAATTTACCGAAGGCATTATGTATCAGGGAAAGAACTCACAAGATTTGAATGTGAATGATACCAATGGATAACAATCCGGCAATGGGCCTGGCGGTCCACAACGGAGCTGACGTGAGTATCGGTACTCAATCAGAGGAAGAAAGATGCAAAGGCATCAGATTATGGAAACATCCGAATACTTCGATGTTTTAATAATCAAAGAAATTATGAATTCCAGATCGGTGTATCAGGATCAGATGCCCTGATCAATTACGAGTAAGTTGAATAGACTTAGAGGCACAATCAGTCAATGTTTGATTGGCGGAAAATCAGCTCATATCTGGAATGACATCTGAGCCAGAAAGATAACTCCTAAGGATCAGCTGATGATTATGAGCAATCACACACGTATTGAATCGAGGGACTCAAGATGATGATGACAAAGGACGTCAAGGAATATTGCTAGGCATATGGAATTAACCACAATGCAGCAGGCAAGAAGAATCTCATAAGCACTAAGCTGTCAAGGACTCTTGGAAGATCAAATGGCATTTCAAAGTATGTTGCGAAACACATAAACAACTGGGGATGAATGAATTCCAGGTAATTGTGAGGAATTATCCGTACATGTATTTGTGCGGAAAAGGAACTGCAAGGCAGTAAGCAGAAAGGATTCTCGGAACATCAGAAAGTATTTCAGGGCATCTTGTAATAACAAGAGCAACTGGGGATGAAGGTATGACTGAGAAGTTATCCATAGAGGTGTCTCGGTGGTTGTGAATTTGCAAAGGCGGTGGGCACATGTGTCTCGGTAAAACATCGAATAGCTTCTTCGAAAACTTCTGGTGCAGCAGGCGATCATCTGTAATAAGGGGCTCTCTGGGTGGAAGTAGTTACGAGAACCTAGAGTCAGCTTTAGTAAAATCATTTAACCCGAATAGAAGAGAGATCAGAGTCCCAGAGTATAGGTCGAGAAATAAAAGATCCTAATACCACCCAATGGCGACGTGGGCCCGTAAGGCACACAGCCATGTTGGTAAAAGTTTTGTACTATCTAGACTCGACTTCGGCCAAGGAGTGTGGAAGGGGGATTCCTACAGGCAGTCGGCTCTGATACCAACTTGTGATGCTCCCGATTCAATCGTACACTAATCATGCACGCAAATGTGTACGATCAAGATCAGGGACTCACGGGAAGATATCACAACACAACTCTACAACATAAATAAGTCATACAAGCATCATAATACAAGCCAGGGGCCTCGAGGGCTCGAATACAAGTGCTCGATCATAGACGAGTCAGCGGAAGCAGCAATATCTGAGTACAGACATAAGTTAAACAAGTTTGCCTTAAGAAAGCTAGCACAAAAGTAGCAACGATCGAAAAGGAAAGGCCTCCTGCCTGGGACCTCCTAACTACTCCTCGAAGCCAAACTCCATGTAGAATCATCCTCGGGATCTCTAGCTCCTGGACTCCAGCATCTGGTTGCGACAACCAGGTATAGAAAGGGGAAAAGAGGGAGAAAAGCAACCGTGAGTACACATACAAAGTACTCGCAAGCAAGGAGCTACACTACATATGCATGGGTATATGTGTAAAGGGCCATATCGATGGACTGAACTGCAGAATGCCAGAATAAGAGGGGGATAGCTAATCCTGTCGAAGACTACGCTTCTGGCCACCTCCATCTTCCAGCATGTAGAGGAGAGTAGATGGTAAGTTCACCAAGTAGCATCGCATAGCATAATCATACCCGACGATCCCCTCCGCGTCGCCATTTAGAGAGCGATCACCGGGTTATATCTGGCACTTGGAAGGGTGTGTTTTATTAAGTATCCAGTTCTAGTTGTCATAAGGTCAAGGTACAACTCCGGGTCGTCCTTTTACCGAGGGACACGGCTATTCGAATAGATAAACTTCCCTGTAGGGGTGCACCACATAACCCAACACGCTCGATCCCATTTGGCTGGACACACTTTTCTGGGTCATGCCCGGCCTCGGAAGATCAACACGTCGCAGCCCCACCTAGGCACAACAGAGAGGTCAGCACGCCAGTCTAAATCCTATGGCGCAGGGGTCTGGGCCCATCGCCCATTGCACACCTGCACGTTGCGAACGCGGCCGAAAGCAGACCTAGCCTAGTAGGCGTTCTAGTCCAATCCGGCGTGCGCCACTCAGTCGCTGACGTCACGAAGGCTTCGGCTGATACCACGACGTCGAGTGCCCATAACTGTTCCTGCGTAGTTGGTTAGTGCGTATAGACCAAATGGCCAGACTCAGATCAAATACCAAGATCTCGTTAAGCGTGGTAAGTATCCGCGAACGCTGACCAGGGCCAGGCCCACCTCTCTCCTTGGTGGTCTCAACCTGCCCTATCCCTCCGCCACAAAGTAACAGTCGGGGGCCGTCAGGAACCCAGGCCCACCTCTACCGGGATGGAGCCACCTGTCCTTTCAGCCCCCTCATCGGAATCACTTGCGGGTACTCAATGAGTCGACCCGACTTTAGTCACCACATGTGTCATGTATATAAAGTATATAGTATATACCCGTGATCACCTCCCGAAGTGATCACGACCCAGTAGTATAGCATGGAAGACGGACAAGAGTGTAGGGCCACTTATGGAACACTAGCATCCTATACTAAGCAGTAGGATAGCCGGTAAGGGTAACAACTGTAGCAACAATGACAGGCTATGCATCAGGATAGGATTAACGGAAAGCAGTAACATGCTACACTACTATAATGCAAGCAGTATAGAGAAGAATAGGCGATATCTGGTGATCAAGGGGGGGGGGCTTGCCTGGTTGCTCTAGCAAGAAGGAGGGATCGTCAACACCGTAGTCGAACTGGGGGTCGCCGGCAGTCTCGGGGTCTACTGGAAAGAAGAACGGAGGGGGAACACAATAAATACAAAGCAATCAAAGCATCACAAAGCGTAACATGGCAATACGCGGTGCTAGGTGTGCCCTAACGCGGTAGTAGGTGACACCGATGAAGGGGGGAAACATCCGGGAAGGTATCGCCCGGCGTTTCGCGTTTCGAACAGATGAACCGGAGGGGGAAAGTTGCGTGTTTGCTATGCTAGGGATGTGTGGTGAACGAACGGGCTGCGTATCCGGATTCTTCGCGTCGTTCTGAGCAACTTTCATGTAGAAAGTATTTTCATCCGAGATACGGGTTAAAAGATATGATTTTCAAAAGAATTTATTAATTTCTGGAATTTAATTAATTATTTAATTTAATTCGAAACTGGATTTATGACATCAGCATGATGTCATGCTGACGTCAGCAGTCAACAGGGGTTGACTGGTCAACCTGACCAGTGGGTCCCACTGGTCAGTGACACATTTTAATTAAACAAATTAATTAACCTAATCAGGATTAATTAGGGGTGGGCCCCACTGTCATTGACTACTTAATTAGCTAATTAGGTTAATTAGGTAACTAATGTTTAATTAGTTTTGTTTAGTTTAATTAAACAAAAATAATTAAGTTAATTAATTAATTATTTTTATTATTATTATTTATTTATATTTTTTAATTCTTTTTTATAAACATTCTCAGGGGTGGGCCCCATATGTCATAGGGCCAGGGGGCACTGGCCCTAGTGGTAAGTGGCCCTGGCCATAGCGGGCACGAGCGCGCGGGCGCTAGCGGCACCCGACCAGGCGAGGACCGAGCGGCGCAGATGGGCACCGGCGTCGGGCGACGACAGGGGCCGCGCGGCCGAGGCCCGGGCCGAGTGGCGGCCTGCAGCAGAGGACGACGGGGGGGAGTCGCGCGAGGGGTGGTGGAGGCGCGGCAGGAAGGTCAGGGAGGCGGAGGAAGGCCGCGGTCGTAGGCGGGCGCGCCAGCACGCGGTGAGCACGCGGGCGAGGCGGGTAGCGGCGAGTAGGACGGGCGGACGGGCGGGGGCACGACGCGGTGAGGGAGAGTAAGGAGGAGAGTGAGGGGCTCACTGGGGCCGTAGGGTGAGGGGCAGCGTTGCTCGGGGCGGAGGACAGGGACGAGGCCGTCGACGGAGAGGACGACGAGGAGGAGGTTGACGGGGGCGCAGATCCGGCGTGGGGGTTGTGGTAGAAGAGCTCCAGTGGGGGGAGGGGTTGCCCTGGCGAACGGCGATGGAGAGGCGGAGCGGAGCAGTCCAGCGCGGCCGGGTGAGGACGACGCAGTCCGGTGGGGATGTCCAGGGCGAGTGCGTCGGAGCCGGGCCGGCATGGTGGCTCCGGCTTCGAGCGGCGGGGCGGCGTCGGGCGTCGAGGGCGCGGCCGCGGTCTGCGCGGCGAGGGGAGTCGTCGAGGGAGAGGGGACGGGGCAGTGCGAACGGGCGTCGGGCCGGCTCGGGGCTGCCGAGGTGCAGAGGGGGGAGACGAGGCGGCGTCGGGGCCAACCGCCCCGATGCAGATCCGATCGGGGGGCAGAGAGGAGAGGTGGGGGTCGAGGGGATTGTGGGGGGAGTGGGGTTCGTGGGGGGAGTGGGGTTCGTGCGGGAGCAGTGGGGGTGGACCGGGCTAGGGTTTCTGGTCGGGGTGGGGTTAAGGGAAGCGAGGAGGGGCCGGCTGGGCCGGCCTGGTCGGCTGAGCTGACTGGGCCAAGAGGCCTAGTGGGGAAGGGGGGCCTTTTGTTTTTTTCTCTTAGTTTTGATTTTTCTTTATTTATTTTATTTCTTTTTCTGTTTTAGCTTAGTTTCCTTTTATTTTTGTTTTAGAACAAAAATACCAAAATGGCACCTAATTTGATGTTACCAAATATGCCACACCCACACTAACTTGCTACCCAAACTAAAATAGTTTCGTAATTATTTAAATTTAAAAGTATTTAGATAATAGTTTTTGCTACTGTTTTATTCATCTAATAGTATTTAAATATTTTATAAAGGTGTGGTTTCTCCACCATAATTACCTATGCATCATTTGGTTCACTCCGAACATTTTTAGTTTTAATACTTGAAAACTTTTATTGTTTGTTTGATTTTGAATTTGAATTTGAATCGGTTTCGAACTAACACGAGAGTAGTAACAGTAATCAAAGTGACGTGGCATCATTAGCAGAAAGTTACTGTAGCTTAATTATCCGGGCGTCACAGACATCAACATGATATGGTAAAAAATTTGTCCCATTTGGGGCAGGTTTGGGTATAAGCTTCTCAGAAACCAAAGCTTCTCACAACAAGCGTTATGGTTTCGGTAGGGAACGTGCTACCTTTGGGTACGAAACGATATCCGTTGCCTCTTATTGCTTTCAAAATCTTTCGAGTGTCAACATAGAACAACAGGAGTGTTGTGTTCAATTTTGGAATTTTTCGGGGTTCGTTTGCACATTTTTATACATTAACTGGGTTTTCCAGGCATTTTATGCGCATAATTCAAATTTGAACTACATGCACATTCTCAAGTGCATATAAACTGGTTGAATAATCAAATATGTGTCCTTGGTTGCATGCTTTGGTCCCATGCAAGAAATGGGAATGAATTTCACACACCCTGCCACCGTCACTCGGCTGCAAACATTGAGATACCTGGTTTTTAAATTCTAGTAAACCCAAAACTCGACTGAAATTCATGAAACTTGGCATGCTATCATGGAGCGGCGTCAATATGCCGTGGTAAATTTTTTGTCCCATTTGGGGAAGGTTTGGGTATAAGCTTCTCAGAAACCAGAGCTTCTCACAACAAGCGTGATGGTTTCGGTAGGGAACGTGCCACCTTTGGGGACTAAACGATAGCCGTTGCCTCTTATTGCTTTCAAAAATTTTCGAGTGTCAACATAGAATAACAGGAGTGTTGTGTATAATTTTGGAATTTTTCTGGGTTCGTTTGGACATTTTTATACATTAACTGGGTTTTCCAGGCATTTTATTCGCATAATCCAAATTTGAACTACATGCACATTCTCCAGTACATATAAACTGGTTGAAAAATCAAATATGTGTCCTTGGTTGCATGCTTAGGTCCCATGCAAGAAATGGGAATGAATTTCACACACCCTACCACCGTCACTCTGCCGCAAACATTGAGATACCTGGTTTTTAAATTCTAGTAAATCCAAAACTCGTCTGAAATTCATGAAACTTGGCATGCTATCATGGAGCGGCATCAACATGCCGTGGTAAAGTTTTTGTCCCATTTGGGGCAGGTTTGGGTATAAGCTTCTCAGAAACCAGAGCTTCTCACAACAAGCGTGATGGTTTCGGTAGGGAACGTGCCACCTTTGGGGACGAAACAATACCCGTAGCCTCTTATTGCTTTCAAAATCTTTCGAGTGTCAACATAGAACAACAGGAGTGTTGTGTTCAATTTTGGAATTTTTCGGGGTTCGTTTGGACATTTTTATACATTAATTGGGTTTTCCAGGCATTTTATACGCATAATTCAAATTTGAACTACATGCACGTTCTCAAGTGCATATAAACGGGTTGAAAAATCAAATATGTGTCCTTGGTTGCATGCTTAGGTCCCATGCAAGAAATGGGAATGAATTTCACACACCCTGCCATCGTCACTCGGCCGCAAACATTGAGATACCTAGGTTTTAAATTCTCGTAAATCCAAAACTCGTCTGAAATTCATGAAAGTTGGCATGCTATCATGGAGCGGCATCAACATGTCGTGGTAAATTTTTTGTCCCATTTGGGGCAGGTTTGGGTATAAGCTTCTCAAAAACCAAAGCTTCGCACAACAAGCGTGATGGTTTCGGTGGGGAACGTGCCACCTTTGGGGACGAAACGATATCCCTTGCCTCTTATTTCTTTCAAAAAATTTCGAGTGTCAACATAGAACAAGAGGAGTGTTGTGTTCAATTTTGGAATTTTTTGGGGTTCGATTGGACATTTTTATACATTAATTGGGTTTTCCAGGCATTTTATGCGAATAATTCAAATTTGAACCACATGCACATTCTCAAGTGCATATAAACTGGTTGAATAATCAAATATGTGTCCTTGCTTGCATGCTTTGGTCCCATGCAAGAAATGGAAATGAATTTCACCAACCCTGCCACCGTCACTCGGCCGCAAACATTGAGATACTTGGTTTTTAAATTCTAGTTAACCCAAAACTCGTCTGAAATTCATGAAACTTGGCATGCTATCATGGAGCGGCATCAACATGCCATGGTAAATTTTTTGTCCCATTTGGGGCAGGTTTGGTTATAAGCTTCTCAGAAACCAGAGCTTCTCACAACAAGCGTGATGGTTTCGGTAGGGAACGTGCCACCTTTGGGGACGAAACGATAGCCATTGCCTCTTATTGCTTTCAAAATCTTTCGAGTGTCAACATAGAACAACAGGAATGTTGTGTATATTTTGGAATTTTTCGGGGTTCGTTTGGACATTTTTATACATTAACTGGGTTTTCCAAGCATTTTATGCGCATAATTCAAATTTCAACTACATGCACATTCTCCAGTGCATATAAACTGGTTGAAAAATCAAATACGTGTCCTTGGTTGCATGCTTAGGTCCCATGCAAGAAATGGGAATGAATTTCACACACCCTGCCACCGTCACTCTGCCGCAAACATTGAGATAACTGGTTTTTAAATTCTAGGAAATCCAAAACTCGTCTGAAATTCATGAAACTTGGCATGCTATAATGGAGCGGCATCAACATGCCGTGGTAAAGTTTTTGTCCCATTTGGGGCAGGTTTGGGTATAAGCTTCTCACAAACCAGAGCTTCTCACAACAAGCGTGATGGTTTCGGTAGGGAACGTGCCACCTTTGGGGACGAAACGATGTCCGTTGCCTCTTATTGCTTTCAAAACATTTCGAGTGTCAACATAGAACAACAGGAGTGTTGTGTTCAATTTTGTAATTTTTCGGGGTTCGTTTGGGCATTTTTATACATTAACAAGTTTTTCCAGGCATTTTATGCGCATAATTCAAATTTGAACTACATGCCCATTCTCAAGTGCATATAAACTGGTTGAAAAATCAAATATGTGAACTTGGTTGCATGCTTAGGTCCCATGCAAGAAATGGGAATGAATTTCACACACCATGCCACCGTCCCTCGGCCCCAAACATTGAGATACCTAGTTTTTAAATTCTAGTAAATCCAAAATTCGTCTGAAATTCATGAAACTAGGCATGCTATCATGGAGCGGCATCAACATGCCGTGGTAAATTTTTGTCCCATTCGGGGCAGGTTTGCGTATAAGCTTCTTAGAAACCAGAGCTGCTCACAACAAGCGTGATGATTTTGGTAGGGAACGTGCCACCTTTGTGGACGAAACGATATCCGTTTCCTCTTACTCCTTTCAAAATCTTTCGAGTGTCAACATAGAACAACAGGAGTGTTGTGTTCAATTTTGGAATTTTTCGGGGTTCGTTTGGACATTTTTATACATTAACTTGGTTTTCCAGGCACTTTATGCGCATAATTCAAATGTGAACTACATGCACATTCTCCAGTGCATATAAACTGGTTGAAAAATCAAATATGTGTCCTTGGTTGCATGCTGAGGTCCATGCAAGAAACGGGAATGAATTTCACATACCCTGCCACCGTCACTCTGCTGCAAACATTGAGATACCTGGTTTTTAAATTCTAGTAAATCCAAAACTCGTCTGAAATTCATGAACCTTGGCATGCTATCATGGAGCGGCATCAACATGCCGTGGTAAATTTTTTTGTCCCATTTGGGGCAGGTTTTGGTATAAGCTTCTCAGAAACCAGAGCTTCTCACAACAAGCGTGATGGTTTCGGTAGGGAACGTGCCATCTTTCTAGACGTAACGATGTCCGTTGCCTCTTATTGCTTTCAAAAAATTTCGAGTGTCAACATAGAACAACAGGAGTGTTGTGTTCAGTTTTGGAATTTTTTGGGGTTCGTTTGGACATTTTTATACATTAATTAGTTTTTCCAGGCAATTTATGCGCATAATTCAAATTTGAATTACATGCACATTCTCAAGTGCATATAAACTGGTTGAAAAATCAACTATGTGTCCTTGGTTGCATGCTTAGGTCCCATGCAAGAAATGGGAATGAATTTCACACACCATGCCACCGTCACTCGGCCACAAACATTGAGATACCTGGTTTTTGAATTCTAGTAAATCCAAAACTCGTCTGAAATTCATGAAACTTGGCATGCTATCATGGAGCGGCATCAATATGCCGTGGTAAATTTTTTGTCCCATTTGGGGCAGGTTTGGGTATAAGCTTCTCAGAACCAGAGCTTCTCACAACAAGCGTGATGGTTTCGGTAGGGAACATGCCACCTTTGGGGATGAAGCGAGATTCGTTGCCTCTTATTGCTTTCAAAATCTTTCAAGTGTCAACATAGAACAACAGGAGTGTTGTGTTCAATTTTGGAACTTTTCGGGGCTCGTTTGGACATTTTTATACATTAACTTGGTTTTCCAGGCATTTTATGTGCATAATTCAAATTTGAACTACATGCACATTCTCCAGTGCATATAAACGGGTTGAAAAATCAAAATGTGTGCTTGGTTGCATGCTTAGGTCCCATGCAAGAAATGGGAATGAATTTCACACACCATGCCACCGTCACTCGACCGCAGACATTGAGATACCTGGTTTTTAAATTCTAGTAAATCCAAAACTCGTCTGAAATTCATGAAACTTGGCATGCTATCATGGAGCAGCATCAACATGCCGTGGTAAATGTTTCGTCCCATTTGGGGCAGGTTTGGGTATAAGCTTCTCAGAAACCAGAGCTTCTCACAACAAGCATGATGGTTTCGGTAGGGAACGTGCCACCTTTGGGGACGAAACAATATCTGTTGCCTCTTATTGCTTTAAAAATCTTTCGAGTGTCAACATAGAACAACAGGAGTGTTGTGTTCAATTTTGGAATTTTTCGGGGTTCGTTTGGACATTTTTATACATTAACTGGGTTTTCCATGCATTTTACGCGCATAATTCAAATTTGAACTACATGCACATTCTCCAGTGCATATAAACTGGTTGAAAAGTCAAATATGTGTCCTTGGTTGCATGCTTAGGTCCCATGCAAGAAATGGGAATGAATTTCACACACCCTGCCACCGTCACTGGGCCGCAAACATTGAGATACCTGGTTTTTAAATTCTAGTAAATCCAAAACTCGTCTAAATATCATGAAACTTGGAATGCTATCATGGAGCGGCATCAACATTCCGTCGTAAAAATTTTGTCCCATTTGGGGCAGGTTTGGGTATAAGCTTCTCACAAACCAGAGCTTCTCACAACAAGCGTGATGGTTTCGTTCGGGAACGTGCCACCTTTGGGGACGAAACGATATCTGTTGCCTCTTATTGCTTTCTAAATTTTTCGAGTGTCAACATAGAACAACAGGAGTGTTGTGTTCAATTTTGGAATTTTTCGGGGTTCGTTTGGACATTTTTATACATTAACTGGGTTTTCCAGGCATTTTATGCGCATAATTCAACTTTGAACTACATGCACATTCTCAAGTGCATATAAGCTGGTTGAAAAATCAAATATGTGTCCTTGGTTGCATGCTTAGGTCCCATGCAAGAAATGGGAATGAATTTCACACACCATGCCACCGTCACTCGGCCGCAAACATTGAGATACCTGGTTTTTAAATTCTTGTAAATCCAAAACTCATCTGAAATTCATGAAACTTGGCATGCTATCATCGAGCGGCATCAACATGCCGTGGTAATTTTTTTGTCCCATGTGGGGCAGGTTTGGGTATAAGCTTCTCAGAAACCAGAGCTTCTCACAACAAGCGTGATGGTTTCGGTAGGGAACGTGCCACCTTTGGGGACGAAACGATATCCGTTGCCTCTTATTGCTTTCAAAATCTTTCGAGTGTCAACATAGAACAACAGGAGTGTTCTGTTCAATTTTGGAATTTTTCGGGGTTCGTTTGGACATTTTTATACATTAACTCGGTTTTCCATGCATTTTATGCGCATAATTCAAATTTGAACTACACGCACATTCTCCGGTGCATATAAACTGGTTGAAAAAACAAATATGTGTCCTTGGTTGCATGCTTAGGTCCCATGCAAGAAATGGGAATGAATTTCACACACCCTGCCGTCATCACTCGGCCGCAAACATTGAGATACCTGGTTTTTAAATTCTAGTAAGTCCAAAACTCGTCTAAAATTCATGAAACTTGGCATGCTATCATGGAGCGGCATCAACATGCCGTGGTAAAGTTTTTGTCCCATTTGGGGCAGGTTTGGGTATAAGCTTCTCACAAACCAGAGCTTCTCACAACAAGCGTGATGGTTTCGGTAGGGAACGTGCCACCTTTGGGGACGAAACGATATCCGTTGCCTCTTATTGCTTTCAAAAAATTTCGAGTGTCAACATAGAACAACAGGAGTGTTGTGTTCAATTTTGGAATTTTTCGGGGTTCATTTGGACATTTGTATACATTAACTGGGTTTTCCAGGCATTTTATGCGCATAATTCAAGTTTGAACTACATGCACATTCTCTAGTGCATATAAACTGGTTGAAAAATCAAATATGTGTCCTTGGTTGCATGCTTAGGTCCCATGCAAGAAATGGGAATGAATTTCACACACCCTACCAGCGTCACTCGGCGGCAAACATTGAGATACCTGGTTTTTAACTTCTAGTAAATCCAAAACTCGTCTAGAATTCATGAAACTTGGAATGCTATCATGGAGCGGCATCAACATGCCGTGGTAAAATTTTTGTCCTATTTGGGGCAGGTTTGGGTATAAGCTTCTCACAAACCAGAGCTTCTCACGACAAGCGTGATGGTTTCTGTAGGGAACAAGCCACCTTTGGGACCGAGACGATATCCGTTGCCTCTTATTGCTTTCTAAATTTTCCGAGTGTCAACATAGAACAACTGGAGTGTTGTGTTCAATTTTGGAATTTTTCGGGGTTCGTTTGGACATTTTTATACATTAGCTGGGTTTTCCAGGCATTTTATGCGCATAATTCAAATTTGAACTACATGCACATTCTCCAGTGCATATAAACTGGTTGAAAAATCAAATATGTGTCCTTGGTTGCATGCTTAGGTCCCATGCAAGAAATGGGAATGAATTTTACACACCATGCCACCGTCACTCGGCCGCAAACATTGAGATACCTGGTTTTTAAATTCTTGTAAACCAAAACTCATCTGAAATTCATGAAACTTGGCATGCTATCATGGAGCGGCATCAACATGCCGTGGTAATTTTTTTGTCCCATGTGGGGCAGGTTTGGGTATAAGCTTCTCAGAAACGAGAGCTTCTCACAACAAGCGTGATGGTTTCGGTAGGGAACGTGCCACCTTTGGGGATGAAACGATATCCGTTGCCTCTTATTGCTTTCAAAATCTTTCGAGTGTCAACATAGAACAATAGGAGTGTTCTGTTCAATTTTGGAATTTTTTGGGGTTCGTTTGGACATTTTTATACATTAACTCGGTTTTCCATGCATTTTATGCGCATAATTCAAATTTGAACTACACGCACATTCTCCGGTGCATATAAACTGGTTGAAAAAACAAATATGTGTCCTTGGTTGCATGCTTAGGTCCCATGCAAGAAATGGGAATGAATTTCACACACCCTGCCATCATCACTCGGCCGCAAACATTGAGATACCTGGTTTTTAAATTCTAGTAAGTCCAAAACTCGTCTAAAATTCATGAAACTTGGCATGCTATCATGGAGCGGCATCAACATGCTGTGGTAAAGTTTGGTCCCATTTGGGGCAGGTTTGGGTATAAGCTTCTCACAAACCAGAGCTTCTCACAACAAGCGTGATGGTTTCGTTCGGGAACGTGCCACCTTTGGGGATGAAATGATATCTGTTGCCTCTTATTGCTTTCTAAATTTTTCGAGTGTCAACATAGAACAACAGGAGTGTTGTGTTCAATTTTGGAATTTTTCGGGGTTCGTTTGGACATTTTTATACATTAACTGGGTTTTCCAGGCATTTTATGCGCATAATTCAACTTTGAACTACATGCACATTCTCAAGTGCATATAAGCTGGTTGAAAAATCAAATATGTGTCCTTGGTTGCATGCTTAGGTCCCATGCAAGAAATGGGAATGAATTTCACACACCATGCCACCGTCACTCGGCCGCAAACATTGAGATACCTGGTTTTTAAATTCTTGTAAATCCAAAACTCATCTGAAATTCATGAAACTTGGCATGCTATCATGGAGCGGCATCAACATGCCGTGGTAATTTTTTGTCCCATGTGGGGCAGGTTTGGGTATAAGCTTCTCAGAAACCAGAGCTTCTCACAACAAGCGTGATGGTTTCGGTAGGGAACGTGCCACCTTTGGGGACGAAACGATATCCGTTGCCTCTTATTGCTTTCAAAATCTTTCGAGTGTCAACATAGAACAACATGAGTGTTCTGTTCAATTTTGGAATTTTTCGGGGTTCGTTTGGACATTTTTACACATTAACTGGGTTTTCCAGGCATTTTATGCGCATAATTCAAATTTGAACTACATGCACATTCTCCAGTGCATATAAACAGGATGAAAAGTCAAATATGTGTCCTTGGTTGCATGCTTAGGTCCCATGCAAGAAATGGGAATGAACTTCACACACCCTGCCACCGTCACTCGGCCGCAAACATTGAGATACCTGGTTTTTAAATTCTAGTAAGTCCAAAACTTGTCTGAAATTCATGAAACTTGGCATGCTATCATGGAGCGGCATCAACATGCCATGGTAAAGTTTTTGTCCCATTTGGGGCTGGTTTGGGTATAAGCTTCTCACAAACCAGAGCTCCTCACAACAAGCGTGATGGTCTCGGTAGGGAACGTGCCACCTTTGGGGACGAAACGATATCCGTTGCCTCTTATTGCTTTCAAAAAATTTCGAGTGTCAACATAGAACAACAGGAGTGTTGTGTTCAATTTTGGAATTTTTCGGGGTTCATTTGGACATTTGTATACATTAACTGGGTTTTCCAGGCATTTTATGCGCATAATTCAAGTTTGAACTACATGCACATTCTCTAGTGCATATAAACTGGTTGAAAAATCAAATATGTGTCCTTGGTTGCATGCTTAGGTCCCATGCAAGAAATGGGAATGAATTTCACACACCCTACCAGCGTCACTCGGCCGCAAACATTGAGATACCTGGTTTTTAACTTCTAGTAAATCCAAAACTCGTCTAGAATTCATGAAACTTGGAACGCTATCATGGAGCGGCATCAACATGCCGTGGTAAAATTTTTGTCCTATTTGGGGCAGGTTTGGGTATAAGCTTCTCACAAACCAGAGCTTCTCACGACAAGCGTGATGGTTTCTGTAGGGAACATGCCACCTTTGGGGCCGAGTTGATATCCGTTGCCTCTTATTGCTTTCTAAATTTTCCGAGTGTCAACATAGAACAACTGGAGTGTTGTGTTCAATTTTGGAATTTTTTGGGGTTCGTTTGGACATTTTTATACATTAGCTGGGTTTTCCAGGCATTTTATGCGCATAATTCAAATTTGAACTACATGCACATTCTTAAGTGCATGTAAACTGGTTGAAAAATCAAATATGTGTCCTTGGTTGCATGCTTAGGTCCCATGCAAGAAATGGGAATGAATTTCACACACCATGCCACCGTCACTCGGCCGCAAACATTGAGATACCTGGTTTTTTAAATTCTTGTAAATCCAAAACTCATCTGAAATTCATGAAACTTGGCATGCTATCATGGAGCGCCATCAACATGCCGTGGTAATTTTTTTGTCCCATGTGGGGCAGGTTTGGGTATAAGCTTCTCAGAAACCAGAGCTTCTCACAACAAGCGTGATGGTTTTGGTAGGGAACGTGCCACCTTTGGGGACGAAACGATATCCGTTGCCTCTTATTGCTTTCAAAATCTTTCGAGTGTCAACATAGAACAACAGGAGTGTTCTGTTCAATTTTGGAATTTTTCGGGGTTCGTTTGGACATATTTATACATTAACTGGGTTTTCCAGGCATTTTATGCGCATAATTCAAATTTGAACTACATGCACATTCTCAAGTGCATATAAACTGGTTGAAAAATCAAATATGTGTCCTTGGTTGCATGCTTAGGTTCCGTGCAAGAAATGGGAATGAATTTCACAAACCCTGCCACCGTCACTCGGCCGCAAACATTGAGATACCTGGTTTTTAAATTCTAGTAAATCCAAAACTCGTCTGAAATCAATGAAACTTGGCATGCTATCATGGAGCGGCATCAACATGTCGTGGTAAATTTTTTGTCCCATTTGGGGCAGGTTTGGGTATAAGCTTCTCAGAAACCAGAGCTTCTCACAACAAGCGTGATGGTCTCGTTAGGGAACGTGCCACCTTTGGGGACGAAACGATGTCCGTTGCCTCTTATTGCTTTCAAAATCTTTCGAGTGTCAACATAGAACAACAGGAGTGTTCTGTACAATTTTGGAAATTTTGGGGTTCGTTTGGACATTTTTATACATTAACTCGGTTTTCCAGGCATTTTATGCGCATAATTCAAATTTGAACTACACGTACATTCTCCAGTGCATATAAACTGGTGGAAAAATCAAATATGTGTCCTTGGTTGCATGCTTAGGTTCCGTGCAAGAAATGGGAATGAATTTCACACACCCTGCCAACGTCACTCGGCCGCAAACATTGAGATACCTTGTTTTTAAATTCTAGTAAATCCAAAACTCATCTGAAATTCATGAAACTTGGCATGCTATCATGGAGCGGCATCAACATGCCGTGGTAAATTTTTTGTCCCATTTGGGGCAGGTTTGGGTATAAGCTTCTCAGAAACCAGAGCTTCTCACAACAAGCGTGATGGTTTCGGTAGGGAACGTGCCACCTTTGGGGACGAAACGATGTTCGTTGCCTCTTATTGCTTTCAACAAATTTCGCTTGTCAACATAGCACAACAGGAGTGTTGTGTTCAATTTTGGAATTTTTAGGGTTCGTTTGGACATTTTTATACATTAACTAGGTTTTCCAGGCATTTTATGCGCATAATTCAAATTTGAACTACATGGACATTCTTAAGTGCATGTAAACTGGTTGGAAAATCAAATATGTGTCCTTGGTTGCATGCTTAGGTCCCATGCAAGAAATGGGAATGAATTTCACACACCATGCCACCGTCACTCGGCCGCAAACATTGAGATACCTGGTTTTTAAGTTCTTGTAAATCCAAAACTCATCTGAAATTCATGAAACTTGGCATGCTATCATGGAGCGGCATCAACATGCCGTGGTAATTTTTTTGTCCCATGTGGGGCAGGTTTGGGTATAAGCTTCTCAGAAACCAGAGCTTCTCACAACAAGCGTGATGGTTTTGGTAGGGAACGTGCCACCTTTGGGGACGAAACGATATCCGTTGCCTCTTATTGCTTTCAAAATCTTTCGAGTGTCATCATAGAACAACAGGAGTGTTCTGTTCAATTTTGGAATTTTCGGGGTTCGTTTGGACATTTTTATACATTAACTTGGTTTTCCATGCATTTTATGCGCATAATTCAAATTTGAACTACACGCACATTCTCCGGTGCATATAAACTGGTTGAAAAAACAAATATGTGTCCTTGGTTGCATGCTTAGGTCCCATGCAAGAAATGGGGATGAATTTCACACACCCTGCCATCGTCACTCGGCCGCAAACATTGAGATACCTGGTTTTTAAATTCTAGTAAGTCCAAAACTCGTCTAAAATTCATGAAACTTGGCATGCTATCACGGAGCGGCATCAACATGCCGTGGTAAAGTTTTTGTCCCATTTGGGGCAGGTTTGGGTATAAGCTTCTCACAAACCAGAGCTTCTCACAACAAGCGTGATGGTTTCGGTAGGGAACGTGCTACCTTTGGGGACGAAACGATATCCGTTGCCTCTTATTGCTTTTTAATTTTTCGAGTGTCAACATAGAACAACAGGAGTGTTGTGTTCAATTTTGGAATTTTTCGGGGTTCATTTGGACATTTGTATACATTAACTGGGTTTTCCAGGCATTTTATGCGCATAATTCAAATTTGAACTACATGCACATTCTCTAGTGCATATAAATTAGTTGAAAAATCAAATATGTGTGCTTGGGTGCATGCTTAGGTCCCATGGAAGAAATGGGAATGAATTTCACACACCCTACCACCGTCACTCTGCCGCAAACATTGAGATACCTGGTTTTTAAATTCTAGTAAATCCAAAACTCGTCTAAAATTCATGAAACTGGGCATGCTATCATGGAGCGGCTTCAACATGCCGTTGTAATTTTTTTGTCCCATTTGGGGCAGGTTTGGGTATAAGCTTCTCAGAAACCAGAGCTTCTCACAACAAGCGTGATGGTTTCGGTAGGGAACGTGCCACCTTTGGGGACGAAACGATATCCGTTGCCTCTTATTGCTTTCTAAATTTTTCGAGTGTCAACATAGAACAACAGGAGTGTTGTGTTCAATTTTGGAATTTTTCGGGGTTCGTTTGGACATTTTTATACATTAACTGGGTTTTCCAGGCATTTTATGCGCATAATTCAAATTTGAACTACATGCACATTCTCAAGTGCATATAAACTGGTTGAAAAATCAAATATGTGTCCTTGGTTGCATGCTTAGGTCCCATGATGGAAGTGGGAATGAATTTCACACACCCTGCCACCGTCACTCGGCCGCAAACATTGAGATACCTGGTTTTTAAATTCTAGTAAATCCAAAACTCGTCAGAAATTCATGAAACCTGGCATGCTATCATGTAGCGGCATCAATATGCCGTGGTAAATGTTTAGTCCCATTTGGGGCAGGTTTGGGTATAAGCTTCTCACAAACCAGAGCTTCTCACAACAAGCGTGATGGTTTCGGTAGGGAACGTGCCACCTTTGGGGACGAAACGATGTTCGTTGCCTCTTATTGCTTTCAACAAATTTCGCTTGTCAACATAGCTCAACAGGAGTGTTGTGTTCAATTTTGGAATTTTTTAGGGTTCGTTTGGACATTTTTATACATTAACTAGGTTTTCCAGGCATTTTATGCGCATAATTCAAATTTGAACTACATGCACATTCTTAAGTGCATGTAAACTGGTTGAAAAATCAAATATGTGTCCTTGGTTGCATGCTTAGGTCCCATGCAAGAAATGGGAATGAATTTCACACACCATGCCACCGTCACTCGGCCGCAAACATTGAGATACCTGGTTTTTAAGTTCTTGTAAATCCAAAACTCATCTGAAATTCATGAAACTTGGCATGCTATCATGGAGCGGCATCAACATGCCGTGGTAATTTTTTGTCCCATGTGGGGCAGGTTTGGGTATAAGCTTCTCAGAAACCAGAGCTTCTCACAACAAGCGTGATGGTTTTGGTAGGGAACGTGCCACCTTTGGGGACGAAACGATATCCGTTGCCTCTTATTGCTTTCAAAATCTTTCGAGTGTCAACATAGAACAACAGGAGTGTTCTGTTCAATTTTGGAATTTTTCGGGGTTCGTTTGGACAATTTTATACATTAACTCGGTTTTCCATGCATTTTATGCGCATAATTCAAATTTGAACTACACGCACATTCTCCGGTGCATATAAACTGGTTGAAAAAACAAATATGTGTCCTTGGTTGCATGCTTAGGTCCCATGCAAGAAATGGGAATGAATTTCACACACCCTGCCATCGTCACTCGGCCGCAACCATTGAGATACCTGGTTTTTAAATTCTAGTAAGTCCAAAACTCGTCTAAAATTCATGAAACTTGGCATGCTATCATGGAGAGGCATCAACATGCCGTGGTAAAGTTTTTGTCCCATTTGGGGCAGGTTTGGGTATAAGCTTCTCACAAACCAGAGCTTCTCACAACAAGCGTGATGGTTTCGGTAGGGAACGTGCTACCTTTGGGGACGAAACGATATCCGTTGCCTCTTATTGCTTTTTAATTTTTCGAGTGTCAACATAGAACAACAGGAGTGTTGTGTTCAACTTTGGAATTTTTCGGGGTTCATTTGGACATTTGTATACATTAACTGGGTTTTCCAGGCATTTTATGCGCATAATTCAAATTTGAACTACATGCACATTCTCCAGTGCATATAAACTAGTTGAAAAATCAAATATGTGTGCTTGGGTGCATGCTTAGGTCCCATGGAAGAAATGGGAATGAATTTCACACACCCTGCCACCGTCACTCTGCCGCAAACATTGAGATACCTAGTTTTTAAATTCTAGTAAATCCAAAACTCGTCTAAAATTCATGAAACTGGGCATGCTATCATGGAGCGGCTTCAACATGCCGTTGTAAATTTTTTGTCCCATTTGGGGCAGGTTTGGGTATAAGCTTCTCAGAAACCAGAGCTTCTCACAACAAGCGTGATGGTTTCGGTAGGGAACGTGCCACCTTTGGGGACAAAACGATATCCGTTGCCTCTTATTGCTTTCTAAATTTTTCGAGTGTCAACATAGAACAACAGGAGTGTTGTGTTCAATTTTGGAATTTTTCGGGGTTCGTTTGGACATTTCTATACATGAACTGGGTTTTCCATGCATTTTATGCGCATAATTCAAATTTGAACTACATGCACATTCTCCAGTGCATATAAACCGGTTGAAAAATCAAATATCTGTCCTTGGTTGCATGCTTAGGATCCATGCAAGAAATGGGAATGAATTTCACACACCCTGCCACCGTGACTCGGCCGCAAACATTGAGATACCTGGTTCTTAAATTCTAGTAAATCCAAAACTCGTCTGAAATTCATGAAACTTGGCATGCTATCATGGAGCGGCATCAACATGCCGTGGTAAATTTTTTGTCCCATTTGGGGCAGGTTTGGGTATAAGCTTCTCAGAAACCAGAGCTTCTCACAACAAGCGTGATGGTTTCGTTAGGGAACGTGCCACCTTTGGGGACGAAACGATGTCCGTTGCCTCTTATTGCTTTCAAAATCTTTCGAGTGTCAACATAGAACAACAGGAGTGTTCTGTACCATTTTTGAATTTTTCGGAATTCGTTTGGACATTTTTATACGTTAACTGGGTTTTCCAGGCATTTTATGCGCATAATTCAAATTTGAACTACACGCACATTCTCCAGTGCATATAAACTGGTTGAAAAATTAAATATGTGTCCTTGGTTGCATGCTTAGGTTCCGTGCAAGAAATGGGAATGAATTTCACACACCCTGCCAACGTCACTCGGCCGCAAACATTGAGATACCTGGTTTTTAAATTCTAGTAAATCCAAAACTCATCTGAAATTCATGAAACTTGGCATGCTATCATGGAGCGGCATCAACATGCCGTGGTAAATTTTTTGTCCCATTTGGGGCAGTTTTGGGTATAAGCTTCTCAGAAACCAGAGCTTCTCACAACAAGCGTGATGGTTTCGGTAGGGAACGTGCCACCTTTGGGGACGAAACGATGTTCGTTGCCTCTTATTGCTTTCAACAAATTTCGAGTGTAAACATAGAACAACAGGAGTGTTGTGTTCAATTTTGGAATTTTTTAGGGTTCGTTTGGACATTTTTATACATTAACTAGGTTTTCCAGGCATTTTATGCGCATAATTCAAATTTGAACTACATGCACATTCTCAAGTGCATGTAAACTGGTTGAAAAATCAAATATGTGTCCTTGGTTGCAGGCTTAGGTCCCATGTAAGAAATGGGAATGAATTTCACCCACCATGCCACCGTCACTCGGCCGCAAACATTGAGATACCTGGTTTTTAAATTCTTGTAAATCCAAAACTCATCTGAAATTCATGAAACTTGGCATGCTATCATGGAGCGGCATCAACATGCCGTGGTAATTTGTTTTGTCCCATGTGGGGCAGGTTTGGGTATAAGCTTCTCAGAAACCAGAGCTTCTCACAACAAGCGTGATGGTTTCGGTAGGGAACGTGCCACCTTTGGGGACCAAACGATATCCGTTGCCTCTTATTGCTTTCAAAATCTTTCGAGTGTCAACATAGAACAACAGGAGTGTTCTGTTCAATTTTGGAATTTTTCGGGGTTCGTTTGGACATTTTTATACATTAACTCGGTTTTCCATGCATTTTATGCGCATAATTCAAATTTGAACTACACGCACATTCTCCGGTGCATATAAACTGGTTGAAGAAACATATATGTGTCCTTGGTTGCATGCTTAGGTCCCATGCAAGAAATGGGAATGAATTTCACACACCCTGCCATCGTCACTCGGCCGCAAACATTGAGATACCTGGTTTTTAAATTCTAGTAAGTCCAAAACTCGTCTAAAATTCATGAAACTTGGCATGCTATCATGGAGCGGCATCAACATGCCGTGGTAAAGTTTTTGTCCCATTTGGGGCAGGTTTGGGTATAAGCTTCTCACAAACCAGAGCTTCTCACAACAAGCGTGATGGTTTCGGTAGGGAACGTCCCACCTTTGGGGACGAAACGATATCCGTTGCCTCTTATTGCTTTTTAATTTTTCGAGTGTCAACATAGAACAACAGGAGTGTTGTGTTCAATTTTGGAATTTTTCGGGGTTCATTTGGACATTTGTATACAGCCATTTTATGCGCATAATTCAAATTTGAACTACATGCACATTCTCCAGTGCATATAAAGTGGTTGAAAAATCAAATATGTGTCCTTGGTTTCATGCTTAGGTCCCATGCAGAAAATGGGAATGAAATTCACACACCCTGCCATCGTCACTCGGCCGCAAACATTGAGATACCTGGTTTTTAAATTCTAGTAAGTCCAAAACTCGTCTAAAATTCATGAAACTTGGCATGCTATCATGGAGCGGCATCAACATGCCGTGGTAAAGTTTTTGTCCCATTTGGGGCAGGTTTGGGTATAAGCTTCTCACAAACCAGAGCTTCTCACAACAAGCGTGATGGTTTCTGTAGGGAACATGCCACCTTTGGGGCCGAAACGATATCCGTTGCCTCTTATCGCTTTCAAAATTTTCCGAGTGTCAACATAGAACAACTGGAGTGTTGTGTTCAATTTTGGAGTTTTTCGGGGTTCGTTTCGACATTTTTATACATTAGCTGGGTTTTCCAGGCATTTTATGTGCATAATTCAAATTTGTACTACATGCACATTTTCCAGTGCATATAAACTGGTTGAAAAATCAAATATGTGTGCTTGGGTGCATGCTTAGGTCCCATGCAAGAAATGGGAATGAATTTCACACACCCTGCCACCGTCACTCTGCCGCAAACATTCAGATACCTGGTTTTAAATTCTAGTAAATCCAAAACTCGTCTAAAATTCATGAAACTTGGCATGCTATCATGGAGCGGCATCAAGATGCCGTTGTAAATTTTTTGTCCCATTTGGGGCAGGTTTGGGTATAAGCATCTCAGAAACCAGAGCTTCTCACAACAAGCGTGATGGTTTCGGTAGGGAACGTGCCACCTTTGGGGACGAAACGATATCCGTTGCCTCTTATTGCTTTCTAAATTTTTCGAGTGTCAACATAGAACAACAGGAGTGTTGTGTTCAATTTTGGAATTTTTCGGGGTTCGTTTGGACATTTTTATACATTAACTGGGTTTTCCAGGCATTTTATGCGCATAGTTCAAATTTGAACTACATGCACATTCTCAAGTGCATATAAACTGGTTGAAAAATCAAATATGTGTCCTTGGTTGCCTGCTTAGGTTCCGTGCAAGAAATGGGAATGAATTTCACACACCCTGCCACCGTCACTCGGCCGCAAACATTGAGATTCCTGGTTTTTAAATTCTAGTAAATCCAAAACTCGTCTGAAATTCATGAAACTTGGCATGCTATCATGGAGCGGCATCAACATGCCGTGGTAAATTTTTTGTCCCATTTGGGGCAGGTTTGGGTATAAGCTTCTCAGAAACCAGAGCTTCTCACAACAAGCGTGATGGTCTCGTTAGGGAACGTGCCACCTTTGGGGACGAAATGATGTCCGTTGCCTCTTATTGCTTTCAAAATCTTTCGAGTGTCAACATAGAACAACAGGAGTGTTCTGTACAATTTTGGAATTTTTCGGGGTTTGTTTGGACATTTTTGTACATTAACTGGGTTTTCCAGGCATTTTATGCGCATAATTCAAATTTGAACTACACGCACATTCTCCAGTGCATATAAACTGGTTGAAAAATTAAATATGTGTCCTTGGTTGCATGCTTAGGTTCCGTGCAAGAAATGGGAATGAATTTCACACACCCTGCCAACGTCACTCGGCCGCAAACATTGAGATACCTGGTTTTTAAATTCTAGTAAATCCAAAACTCATCTGAAATTCATGAAACTTGGCATGCTATCATGGAGCGGCATCAACATGTTGTGGTAAATTTTTTGTCCCATTTGGGGTAGGTTTGGGTATAAGCTTCTCAGAAACCAGAGCTTCTCACAACAAGCGTGATGGTTTTGGTAGGGAACGTGCCACCTTTGGGGACGAAACGATGTTCGTTGCCTCTTATTGCTTTCAACAAATTTCGAGTGTCAACATAGAACAACAGGAGTGTTGTGTTCAATTTTGGAATTTTTTAGGGTTCGTTTGGACATTTTTATACATTAACTAAGTTTTCCAGGCATTTTATGCACATAATTCAAATTTGAACTACATGCACATTCTCAAGTGCATGTAAACTGGTTGAAAATCAAATATGTGTCCTTGGTTGCATGCTTAGGTCCCATGCAAGAAACGGGAATGAATTTCACACACCATGCCACCGTCACTCGGCCGCAAACATTGAGATACCTGGTTTTTAAATTCTTCTAAATCCAAAACTCGTCTGAAATTCATGAAACTCTGCATGCTACCATGGAGTGGCATCAACATGCCGTTGTAATTTTTTTGTCCCATGTGGGGTAGGTTTGGGTATAAGCTTCTCAGAAACCAGAGCTTCTCAAAACAAGCGTGATGGTTTCGGTAGGGAACGTGCCACCTTTGGGGACGAAACGATATCCGTTGCCTCTTATTGCTTTCAAAATCTTTCGAGTGTCAACATAGAACAACAAGAGTGTTGTGTTTTTTTGGAATTTTTAAGGGTTCGTTTGGACATTTTAATACATTAACTGGGTTTTCCAGGCATTTTATACGCATAATTCAAATTTGAAGTACATGCACATTCTCCAGTGCATATAAACTGGTTGAAAAATCAAATATGTGTCCTTGGTTGCATGCTTAGGTCCCAAGCAAGAAATGGGAATGAATTTCACACACCCTGCCACTATCACTCGGCCGCAAACATTGAGATACCTGGTTTTTAAATTCTTGTAAATCCAAAACTCGTCTAAAATTCATGAAACTTGGCATGCTATAATGGAGCGGCATCAACATGCCATGGTAAATGGTTTGTCCCATTTGGGGCAGGTTTGGGTATAAGCTTCCCACAAACCAGAGCTTCTCACAACAAGCGTGATGGTTTCGGTAGGGAATGTGCCACCTTTAGGGACGAAACGATATCCGTTGCCTCTTATTTCGTTCAAAAAAAATTCAAGTGTCAACATAGAACAACAGGAGTGTTGTGTTCAATTTTGGAATTTTTCGGGGTTCATTTGGACATTTTTATACATTAACTGGGTTTTCCAGGCATTTGATGCGCATAACTCAAATTTGAACTACATGCCAATTCTCTAGTGCATATAAACTGGTTGAAAAATCAAATATGTGTCCTTGGTTTCATGCTTAGGTCCCATGCAAGAAATGGGAATGAATTTCACACACCCTGCCTACGTCACTCGGCCGCAAACATTGAGATACCTGGTTTTTAAATTCTAGTAAATCCAAAACTCGTCCAAAATTCATGAAAGTTGGCATGCTATCATGGAGCGGCATCAACATGTCGTGGTAAATTTTTTGTCCCATTTGGGGCAGGTTTGGGTATAAGCTTCTCAGAAACCAGAGCTTCTCACAACAAGCATGATGGTTTCGGTAGGGAACGTGCCACCTTTGGGGATGAAACGATATCCGTTGCCTCTTATTTCTTTCAAAAAAATTCGAGTGTCAACATAGAACAATAGGAGTGTTGTGTTCAATTTTGGAATTTTTCGGGGTTCGTTTGGACATTTTTATACATTAACTGGGTTTTCCAGGCATTTTATGCGCATAATTCAAATTTGAACTACCTGCACATTCTCAAGTGCATATAAGCTGGTTGAATAATCAAATATTTGTCCTTGGTTGCATGCTTAGGTCCCATGGAAGAAATGGGAATGAAAATCACACACCCTACCACCGTCACTCGTCCGCAAACATTGAGTTACCTGGTTTTTAAATTCTAGTTAATCCAAAAATCGTCTAAAATTCATGAAACTTGGCATGCTATCATGGAGCGATATCAACATGCCGTGGTAAAATTTTGTCCCATTTGGGGCAGGTTTGGGTATAAGCTTCTCAGAATCCAGAGCTTCTCACAACAAGCGTGATGGTTTCGGTAGGGAACGTGCCTCCTTTGGGTACGAATCGATATCCGTTGCCTCTTATTGCTTTCAAAATATTTCGAGGGTCAACATAGAACAACAGGAGTGTCATGTTCAATTTTGGAAATTTTCGGGGTTCATTAGGACATTTTTATACATTAATTGTGTTTTCCAGGCATTTTATGCGCATAATTCAAATTTGAACTACATGCACATTCTCAAGTGCATATAAACTGGTTGAAAAATCAAATATGTGTCCTTGGTTCCATGCTTAGCTCCCATGCAAGAAATGGGAATGAATTTCACACACCCTGCCACCGTCACTCGGCCGCAAACATTAAGATACCTGGTTTTTAAATTCTAGTAAATCCAAAACTCGTCTGAAATTCATGAAAGTTGGCATGCTATCATGGAGCGGCATCAACATGTCGTGGTAAATTTTTTGTCCCATTTGGGGTAGGTTTGGGTATAAGGTTCTCACAAACCAGAGCTTCGCACAACAAGCGTGATGGTTTCGGTAGGGAACGTGCCACCTTTGGGGATGAAACGATATCCGTTGCCTCTTATTTCTTTCAAAAAAATTCGAGTGTGAACATAGAACAACAGGAGTGTTGTGTTCAATTTTGGAATTTTTCGGGGTTCGTTTGGACATTTTCATACATTAACTGGTTTTTCCAGGCATTTTATGCGCATAATTCAAATTTGAACTAGATGCACATTCTCCAGTGCATATAAACTGGTTGAATAATCAAATATGTGTCCTTGGTTGCATGCTTAGGTCCCATGCAAGAAATGGGAATGAATTTCACACACCCTGCCACCGTCACTCTGCCGCAGACATTGAGATACCTGGTTTTTAAATTCTAGTGATAGAGGCAAAGGTGTGTCCTTGGTTGCATGCTTATGATAGAGGCAAAGGTGTCCCGTCTTTCGATGAGATGGTGGCTATCGTTTTGGAGGAAGTCGACTTTGACGATCCGACTACGAAGGTGCGAGGACGTCGCGCCTTAGCAATCGCTAAACCAAATCCGAGAGGTTATTGACCACGCCGGAGCATGATCAACCTGACCACGAAGGTCTGTTTCCTGCAGGCAAACGAAGAACAAGCAAGAAACTAAGATTGCAATCTGGATATTGCGAATATAAGAGGAAAGCTTTATTGATCAAGGTGGGGTTCTATGACGCCTTTGTCTGGTCGTTGAACACAAACGAAGTACGCGAAGTTGCAGCTGTGGCGAACTTCTAATCTAAACAAAACCCAAACTCTAAACGATGCCCTAGGGGCTGTATATATGGAGGAAGGGGGGGGGTGAATTTCGTGGCCCTGGGAGGAGGGGTCCGAAACCCACCCTAACTCTTGCTTCCCCACACATACGGACTCTAAAAACAGCCTATATTGAAGTAATTCAAAATTACATGGGCCTGGCCCAAAAATAAGGTGACGCAGCACCTAGAATAGCCTCTGGACAAAAATTATGAAGTGGCTTCATGCACTCATTATGGTGGCTTCAAAGTCATGAAATCATCACTTGAAACTCTGTTCTTGTCTCCCTTGCGCATGCCATCAACTCCATGCTTGTTCTTGCTCCAATGTTCATCCTTCTCCAAGATAGGCCCTTCATTTGTAAGCAAAACAAATGTATCCAATTTAGGCAGCATCATATTCTCATGAACATTAGAATCCTTACCAAGAAATGAAAGTACCTGGTAATTTAATTGGCGTGCGCGAGCTCTAGTAATCGGTCCAGTATGTATAGTAGCAGGGGTTGTGGGTGTAACAATGGTATTGATGTCCTCATCATCCTCCCCTTCTTGAAATGAAGTCGTCCTCGACGGAAGCTCATCTTCCTCACCCAAATAAGGCTTCAAATCTGCAATGTTAAAAGTGGGACTAACCCCAAAATCTGCAGGCAGCTCAAGTTTATATGCATTATCATTTATTTTCTGTAACACCTTAAAAGGACGATCAGCACGTGGCATTAGCTTTGATTTGTGCAAATTAGGAAACCTATCCTTACGCAAATGTAACCAAACAAGATCTCCAGGTGCAAAGACAACATGTTTTCTACCCTTATCTCCAGCAAGTTTATATTTAGCATTCATACGCTCAATGTTTTCCTTAGTTAACTCATGCATTTTTAAGATCAATTCAGCATGTTGTTTAGCATCAAAATTAACCTTCTCCGAAGATGGAAGAGGCAACAAATCAATGGGTGCACGAGGTACAAAACCGTACACAATTTCAAAAGGGCACATCTGACTAGTAGAATGCAACAAACGATTATTAGCAAATTCAATATGAGGCAAGCATTCTTCCCACATTTTCTTATTATTCTTCAAAACAGCCCTAAGCATAGTAGACAATGTTCTATTGACTACTTCAGTTTGACCATCAGTTTGGGGGTGACAAGCAGTACTAAAAAGCAGTTTAGTCCCCAACTTAGCCCATAAACATCTCCAAAAGTGACTAAGAAATTTAGTATCACGATCTGAAACAGTAGTATTTGGCACACCATGCAAGCGAATAATTTCACGAAAGAACAAATCAAAAACATTAACAACATCATCGCTTTTATGACATGGTATAAAGTGTGCCATTTTCGAGAACCTATCCACGACAACAAATATGCTATCCCTCCCCATCTTTGTTAAAGGTAAACCTAAAACAAAGTCCATAGATATATCCTCCAAAGGAACACTAGGTATAGGCAAAGGCATATATAAACCATGAGGATTGAGTCATGACTTAGCTTTTTGACATGTAGTGCAGCGAGCAACAAAACGCTCAACATCCCGTCTCATCTTTGGCCAAAAGAAATGTGTAGCAAGTATATCCTCCGTCTTCTTCACGCCAAAGTATCCCATTAGTCCTCCTCCATGCGCCTCCTGCAACAACAAAAGACGAACGGAGCTAGCTGGAATGCATAGCTTGTTAGCACGAAACACAAATCCATCGTTAACGACGAACTTGTTCCATGTTCTACCTTCTTTACAATTCTGCAATATATCTTTAAATTCAGCATCATGCACATATTGATCTTTGATGGTCTCCAAACCAAATATTTTAAAGTCAAGTTGTGAAAGCATAGTATAACGACGAGACAATGCATTAGCTATAACATTTTCTCTACGCTTCTTGTGTTTAATGACATACGGGAAAGTCTCAATGAATTCAACCCATTTAGCATGTCTACGGTTCAGTTTAGCTTGACTATTAATGTGTTTCAAAGATTCATGATCAGAATGTATAACAAATTCTTTGGGCCACAAATAATGTTGCCATGTTTCTAAGGTCCGAACAAGAGCATATAATTCTTTATCATAAGTAGAATAGTTCAGACTAGGCCCACTCAATATTTCAGAAAAGTATGCAACAGGTTTGCCATCTTGTAATAACACACCTCCTAATCCAATTCCACTAGCATCACATTCAAGCTCAAAAGTCTTATTAAAATCAGGAAGTTGGAGTAAAGGAGCATGTGTCAACCTATCTTTCAATATCATGAAGGCTTCTTCCTGTGCGGTACCCCAAACAAAAGGCACATCCTTCTTTGTAAGCTCATTGAGAGGTGCAGCTATGGTGCTAAAATCTCGCACAAAACGCCTATAGAAACCAGTGAGTCCAAGAAAACTCCTCACTTGTGTGACCGTTTTGGGCTGCGGCCAACTCTCAATAGCTTCAATCTTGGCTTTATCCACTTCAATTCCCTGTGGAGTGACAAGATAGCCAAGAAAAGATACTCGGTCGGTGCAAAAGGTGCACTTCCCAAGGTTACCAAACAAACGTGCATCACGTAGAGCAATAAAAACATCACGTAAATGTTCCAAATGTTCTTCCAAAGATTTGCTATAAATCAGTATATCATCAAAATAGACTACCACAAATGGTCCAATGAAAGCACGTAAAACTTCGTTCATTAGTCTCATGAAAGTACTAGGTGCATTAGTTATCCCAAAAGGCTTGACTAACCAATCATATAAACTAAACTTAGTTTTAAAAGCTGTTTTCCATTCATCTCCCAAATTCATACGAATTTGATGGTATCCACTACGCAAATCAACTTTGGAGAATATTGTAGAGCCACTCAGTTCATCGAGCATATCATGTAGCCTAGGAATAGGATGACGATAACGAATAGTAATATTATTAATGCATCTACAATCAACACACATACGCGACGTACCATCCTTTTTTGGCACTAGAATAATAGGAACAACACAAGGACTAAGGGATTCGCGAATATAACCTTTGTCGAGCAGCTCCTGTACTTGACGCATAATCTCCTTCGTCTCCTCTGGATTGGTACGGTATGGTGCACGGTTGGGTAGCGATGCATCGGGAATTAAGCCAATTTGATGTTCAATCCCTCGAATAGGTGGTAATCTCGGTGGCATGTCTTGTGGGAAGACGTCAGCGAACTCCTGCAAAATGTTAGTGACTGCAGGGGGCAAAGAGGAAGGCACGTCCTCTAATGAGAATAATGCCTCTTTGCACACAAAAGCATAGCAAATAGATTTGCTAAAAACTAGCTCATCAATATCAGATTTGGTGGCAAGTAAACATGCACTTTTCAATTTAATTTCAGAAGCAACACTAGATGGTTTATTTTTAGGCTTCATTTGTTGCTCAAATTCGTTTGCCACAATCTGATTTTCACTCTTATTTTTCTCCTGTTTTGCTTTATTAGCTCTATGAATATCATCTTTCAAAATGGAATCAGGAGTCATAGGAAGCAAAGTAATATTTGTATCCTTATGAACAAGAGTATACTGATTGTTTCTACCATGG
Organism: Triticum aestivum; assembly: GCF_018294505.1. NCBI lineage: Eukaryota > Viridiplantae > Streptophyta > Magnoliopsida > Poales > Poaceae > Triticum > Triticum aestivum. Next base: position 161,620,591 of record NC_057796.1, on the reverse strand, counting down.
TGTACAGAATTTTTATCAAATTGCCATGGTCTACCAAGTAATAAGGAACATGCTTGCATAGGTACCACATCACAATCAACATAATCAGTATATGTAGAGATACTAAAATGCACCCGAACAATACGTGTTACCTTAACCTTGCCGCTGTTGTTGAACCATTGGATGTAGTAAGGATGTGGATGTGGTGTTGTGGTGAGAGATAGCTTCTCCACCATCTCCATGCTAGCCAAGTTGTTGCAACTCCCTCCATCTATGATGGCGCGAATAGAACGTTCCTTCACAACTCCCTTTGTATGGAACAAATTATGCCTCTGATTTTGCTCAGCTTGTGTAACCTACACACTCAAAACACGTTGAGCAACTAAACATTTATACCTGTCAGCATCTTCAGCAGCCATGTATTGCGTCTCATGATTAGAATCATCTCCACCGTGTTCTTAATGTGTAATAAGAGCCAAAGTCTCCTCATCATAGTCAATAGCGGACTCATACCCACCATCCTCAATAGCAATCATCACACGCTGAGATTTGCATTCTCTCACAAAATGTCCTCTTCCCTTACAAGGATGACAAATAATATCACTTGTGTGCCCTGTTGACGCCATGGAAGAAGAAGAGCTCTGTGCAGGCCCGGCAGGTGTCCTCTTGGCAGATAGTGGTGGTTGTGCCTACTTTCTTGTACCACGGTTGGAGGTGACACCTGAAGGAGGTGATGGTGCAGTGGAAGTAGATGATGCACGTGGTGTCCATGCTGAAGGTCGACCTGCAGAAAAGTTAGTTCGCGCCAATGCCTGTCGATCCTGCACTTCACGTTCAACTTTACAAGCAAGATGGAATAAACGAGTGATATTATTATAATCCTTATACTCTAGAATGGTCTGAATCTCTCTATTTAATCCACCCATAAAACGTGCAAGCATAGCTTCATTCTCCTCAACAATACCACATCTAATCAAGCCAGTTTGTAATTCCTGATAATATTCTTCTACAGAATTTTTTCCTTGTCTTAAGCGCTGCAATTTTTGAAGTAATTCTCGTTGATAATATGGTGGAACCCAACGAGTACGCATAGCAGTTTTGAAAGCAGCCCAAGTAGCTGGAACAGGATATAATCTACAATGTTCAGACCACCAAACACATGCAAAGCTAGTGAAAGCACAAACAGCAGCAGGAACACGTCTCTCCTCAGGATATTGTAAACATGTAAATCGTTGTTTAGTTTCTAACTCCCAAGTAAGATATATATCAGGAACATATCTACCCTCAAATGGTGGAATATTCAACTTCAGTTTAGGGAGATGGTCATGATCTCGTACCTGAGGGGGAGCCCTAACATTGCCATTATTTGCATGTGGACGACCTGGTGGTTGTGGTGCTGGTGGTTGCACGTAGTTCTGATTTTGATCAACCTCATCCTCGTAATCTCCCGCATAATCATCCTCCTCCACATCAGCAGCAGGAGCCACAGAAGTATCAACAGCAGCACCAGCGGTTTGGCCAGGCTGAAGAGGGACACGACTCGCTCGGCGGAGGGCTGTTTCCCGATGTGGAGGTAGTCGTTGTTGTTGTTGTTGTTGTTGTTGTTGTTGTTGTTGTTGTTGTTGTTGTTGTTGTTGTTGTTGTTGCAGAGGTGCGGCAGGTGCAGCCTGTAACATCCCAAATTTTCAATTTGGAATGTTTTCCGATTATTAGCTAAGCATCTATGCATTTTGATTGAAATTGAGTGGCATTTGAAAATTTCAGAGGCAGTTGACTTTTTGTCGTGAATTTGAACCTGATTTGGCATTGAAATTTATTTCAAATATCCCTGACAAATACTTGATCAAAAGTATGAGAGGAGCTAACATGACACTCCAAAAAATGTCAGAAGAAAAGTATTGCCAAAAAGTTTGAATTCAAATTTGAATTTTATTTTAGATTTCCAGTAATTATTTTTTTAGTTTGAGTTTTACCTCTGGAAAAATGTCCACATTGTAGGATTAATTCCCCTGAGAATTTTGATATATATATGTCCTATATAAAAATAATATATTTTTTCTATATTTTCCCTTCTCTCTAATTCAAAAAAAAGGGAAAGCCCCAGGGGCCAGCCAGCGCCGAGCGCAGCCCACCAGCGGGCCAGGCGCAGCCCACCAACACCCAAGCCGGCCTGCCCCCAGCGCCCGATGCCCGAACCACCTCGCTCTCGGTCGCCCGTCGCGCCTCTCCCCCTCTCTGTCTCACTGACCGCGGGCCCCGCCCTCATCCCCAACCCCTCGCTCACGAAACCGAACCAGAGCACGTCCAGAGCGCGCCGCGGTTCCGATCTTCCTGGGATCGTGATCCCGAGACGCCCCCTCGCCCAAGACTACGCCCTATAAAAGGCCAAGCCCCTCCTCTCTCGAACCCCTTAAACCCTACGCCCGAAACCCACCAGAGCCGTCGCCATCTCCGTTCGCATCTAGCCGCCGCCACCTCGGTTCGCCGCCATTTACGCCGTCGGTGAGCACCCTCTGCCCCTCCAAGCATCTTCACCCGAACCTCCACTTCATGCCGCACCTCCTTGACATCATCTCCCTGTCCAGGAGCCCCCGACGCCATCGTCCCGAGCTCGTCCGCCGCCCGCCGGAGTAGGAGCTCACCCAAGCTCGCCCCGATCGACTCCGACGTCCCCGACCTCCGACGACTCCACCAGAGTCTCCGCCACGAGCTGCCGCACCCGCCCGACGACTCCGCCGCCGCCTCGGACCACCGGAGCACCCCCGCCACCAACGCCCGAGCCCACCTCGCTGTAAGCCACCGGAGTCCCCACCACCGTTCGATTTCCAATCTAGGGCCCAGATTAGATCCCGAAGGGGTATTGCTTTATTTCATATAGATCGGTTTTAGTTAGGTTTAGATCAGTTTATTTTAAGTTGCGGTTTAATTGGACCGGCCGATCGGTTTATTTCTGTTAGCCCGTGGACGCATTGGTTTATTAAGCGCTTAGGCGCTGAATAGTTTTAGAGCGCTCACTGTTTCGGCCCGTTAGAGCGTTAGTTTTTTTAATTTTTATTTTAGTTTCTGTTTTTAAAACAGAATAGTTCTGTTCTTGTAAAATCTACAACTTTTAGGTTATTCATTTTTTTAGTTGATTCTTTTTGCTCTAGTTTGCAAATTTCCTATAGTTTCTGTAGAAAATAGATTCGACCATGCTTTAGTTCTTAAAAATTGTTTTATATTAGTTTTTGTCAGATTAGTATTTCTGCCATAAATTGAGCTAGAATTAATATTTTTAGGTGTTTCTTTTTGCTACTGCTTAGTTTTGACCATGCCTAGCAGTAGGAACTTGTTTGGGTATTTTGGATTTAATAAACAATTAGTTTTATGTTGAAATCAAGTTTTTCTTGTTTATTTAGCTAGCTACTATTTTCCTACTGTTCTAGTTAGTAAATAATTTTATTTTTATTATGTTATAGTTTATTTTAGATTAGTTTCTGTAGCTACAGAGGAGGAACTTTTATTTACGGTAGAATAAATTTTTTATTTTATTTTCTTTGCTAGGATTGTTTTAGGCATAATAGGAGTTCTATAATAGCTTTTGATGTGATTCTTTTTGCTACTAGTTTGTATGATGTTTTCCCTTCTGTTAGTTAGCAAAACCAATGCTTAGGTTCTGTTAAGAAAAGTTTTAGTTGTGTAAAACTATTTCTTAGTTGTTGCTTGTTATGATGAAAACCTTGATTTGCTTTCTCCGAGTTTTTCTTTGGTTTTGGTTTGAGTGCTTAGGTGTTTTACTTCAACTTGCTGTTATGTTATATTGTGCTATTCTTATTTGTGCTATTGTTTGACTCGGTAGAATTCCCGGAGTGCGAAGCCTGCTATTACGAGTCGCTAGCTTTCGAAGACCGTCAGCCAGGCAAGTCATTTGATCATGTTTTTACAATACCTATGATTTTATTGCATTAGAGTTATACCTCCCCACCATGCATGCAGTAGGAGAATTTTGTTAAGTTATGTTCTTGAGTAGTGTCATGAGGTAGGATGAACCCTTCTCCCTTGTTACCGATGCCCGGGACGATGTAGTTTATTTTGCTATGCTCGTAGACGGGGTTGGTTGAGTGATTCATAAGGGAGATGTGAGAGTCAAGATGATGAAAACCCCATGACATCAAGCTCAAGATGGACTTCAAAATTCACTACTGGGTGGAGGACGGTTGACGGGCACCCTGGAGAAACCAGCGGATGGCCGGGATGCATGGAGAAGCGCCATGACATCTTGCGGAAAGCTTCACCCAGCCACGAAAAGACGGATGGATACCCCATTGACCGGAAGCTTACCTGTGCAGCCGCAAGCCATTATGGGCTCTGGCTGGGTTGACCCTAGGCATGACTCTGGCCCGACGGTGCTACGAGATGTAGAAGAACGGTAGGATTGGATGATTACCGGCAGTGGCCCAGAGGAACTCTTCGGAAGACCCTGTTTCGTTCGTCCCGTCTTCAAACACCAGGCAGTGCGAAGACTTAAAGGAGGGAACGATTCTTGCGTGTAAAGTGCACAAACCTCTGCAGAGTAACAACCTAATCGATTAGCCGTGTCCCCGGTTACGGACAAATGAGCCTCTGGGATTGGAGTATTTCGGAAATCTCAACACCTAACTTAATAAACTAATTGAGGGGTTATTTAATAATTGGGAATGAGACATTGGTTGGCGGAACCATCTCAATAACTACCAACATTTTGTAGTAATTGCAAACAAGTTCATTGTTGTAGGGAAAAACCGACTTTTTCGCAAAACAATGAAACTTAGAGCCCCACAGCCAAATTGCATATAGTATTAGTAATTTTATTGTTGTTCTCTCTTCATGACTTGCCGGCATATTCAAAATGCTGACCTACACGGCTGCAACGTCTTATGTTGCAGAGGAGTTTTCCGATCAGGAGTGAGGCTACGATCCACGCTTGGCGATTGCCCTATGGAGTCGGATGGACTCGCTATTCGTCTACGCTTCCGCAACTTTATTTAGCTTATTTCTCATGAGTTGGCCTTCGGCCGAATTTATTATGATGTAATAAAGACTCGATATGAGAATCGTGTAATAAATTCAGGTGTGATTGAACTTTGAATCTTTGCATCAATGTACTGTGTGTGCCAGCATGATCTTGGGATGGTAAAACTACACAGAGACTTGACCGATTTCGGGTCGGGTCGCTACACAGCCGGTGGTGGAAGATGCGCAAGCAGTTCATTAAATCTGTTATCGAGCTTTGTTTCGAATGTCTTCTCAAGGCCAGTGATCTTCTCCATGGCCTCTTCAAAATGTTTCAGCACATCTTGCACCTGTTCAGTCATCATTTGCTGAAACTTATCATGAAGCTCCTTGTTCGTTAAGTTCTCCCAGTCAATCTCGTCGGCTTGTGATCCTGGCATGGTTAGGAGCAATAGAAACACACAAGAATATGATCCTACAGACTACTAACAAGTGGTGGTGGTGGGTGTCACAAATCCGTCAAGCAAATCTCAAATTCTTACCAGTTCTTACCAAGTAGCAGGCGGTGATCGGCAACCGATGTAGTGAAAACTCTCAAAGCTTGGATAGAGCGATTACTAGGGAGAGTCAAACGCACGATTTAGATGTATGTGGAGCTGGGAAGGCTCATAATATGGTAGCAAAAAGGGTCAGCAATAATCAATTCAGAGATGCAAAGTTGAATAAACGCTCAACGACGGTACTGTGCTGGTCCTAGGCTAGACCGTACTAGAGACGCGAGCCTAGAACACTAACAAAATCACGGCGCTACACGTAAACAAGGGAGGAGCACACTCTGAATTTTTTTCTTTTTTCACTTTTTTTATTTTTTTCCTCATTTTTTTTGCTCCGCAACAATTTTTTTTCGAAAAAGTAACTATTTTTCTTCTGCGGATGGCTCGGAAGTTGGGGAGTCCTACTCTGTCACGACTCGGAGTATTGCGTGATCTGGAAATCGAGAACAAAGCAATAATTACTGGACTCGGACTGGTGGCGGAGATGAATCTGGTGGAAACTCGGACTGGTGGCGGATATTTGCAGGGCGATGGAACACGAACTGGTGGCGGATCTGTGATGGAGGTGGACTCGGATTAGCGTGATGGTGGTGGATAAGTGGTATATGGTAGCGGCAATGACGATGGTGGTATATGGCAGCGGTGATGACGATGGTGGTATATGGCAGCGGTGATGATGATGGTGGTATATGGCAACGGTGATGACAATGGTGGTATATGGCAGCGGTGATGACGATGGTGCGGCGGCGGCATGACAACTTGTGATCAGAACTCGAAACTCTAAAGTACTAGATGCTAGGACCAGCAACTTGACACGATGATGCAACCGCAAATTCAACAAAGCAAAATACTGAAAAGACTATGCAAAGGCTCAGACTAGTTCGGATATGATGAACTAACCCTAATTTTTTTTTGGATTTTTCGTGGACCGTAGGTATGAAGAACAGACTCGATCTAAACTACGAAAAACTATAAAATCTCACCAAGCAACCTCAAAATCTGATACCACTTCATAGAGGCAAAGGTGTCCCGTCTTTCGATGAGATGATGGCTATCGTTTTGGAGGAAGTCGACTTTGACGATCTGACAACGAACGTGCGAGGACGTCGCGCCTTAGCAATCGCTAAACCTAATCCGAGAGGTTATTGACCACGCCGGAGCATGATCAACTTGACCACGAAGGTCTGTTTCCTGCAGGCAAACGAAGAACAAGCAAGAAACTAAGATTGCAATCTGGATATTGCGGATATAAGAGGAAAGCTTTATTGATCAAGGTGGGGTTCTGTGACGCCTTTGTTTGGTCGTTGAACACAAACGAAGTACGCGAGGTTGCAGCTATGGCGAACTTTTAATCTAAACAAAACCCAAGGTCTAAACGATGCCCTAGCGGCTGTATATATGGGGGAAGAGGGGGGAATTTCGTGGCCCTTGGAGGAGGGGTCCGAAACCCACCCTGACTCATGTTTCCCCACACATACGGACTCTAAAAACAGCCTATATTAAAGTATTTCGAAATTACATGGGCCTGGCCCAAAAATATGGTGACGCAGCACCTGGAATAGCCTCTGGACGAAAATTATGAAGTGGCATCTTGTATATTTCGTCCAAGGCTTAATGCACTCATTATGGTGGCTTCAAAGTCCTGAAATCATCACTTGAAACTCTGTTCTTGTCTCCCTTGCGCATGCCATCAACTCCATGCTTGTTCTTGCTCCAATGTTCATCCTTCTCCAAGCTAGGCCCTTCATTTGTAAGGAAAACAAATGTATCCAATTTAGGCAGCATCAAATTCTCATGAACATTAGAATGATTACCAAGAAACAAAAGTACCTGGTAATTCAATTGGCATGCGCGAGCTCTAGTAATCGGTCCAGTATGTATAGTAGCAGGGGTTGTGGGTGTAACAATGGTATTGATGTCCTCATCAGCTTAGGTCCCATGCAAGAAATGGGAATGAATTTCACACACCCTGCCACCGTCACTCGGCTGCAAACATTGAGATACCTGGTTTTTAAATTCTAGTAAACCCAAAACTCGTCTGAAATTCATGAAACTTGGCATGCTATCATGGAGCGGCATCAACATGCCGTGGTAAATTTTTTGTCCCATTTGGGGCACGTTTGGGTATAAGCTTCTCAGAAACCAGAGCTTCTCACAACAAGCGTGATGGTTTCGGTAGGGAACGTGCCACCTTTGGGGACAAAACGATATCCGTTGCCTCTTATTGCTTTCAAAATCTTTCGAGTGTCAACATAGAACAATAGGAGTCTTTTGTTCAATTTTGGAATTTTTCGTGGTTCGTTTGGACATTTTTATACATTAACTGGGTTTTCCAGGCATTTTATGCGCATAATTCAAATTTGAACTACATGCACATTCTCCAGTGCATATAAACTCGTTGAAAAATCAAATATGTGTCCTTTGTTGCATGCTTAGGTCCCATGCAGGAAATGGGAATGAATTTCACACACCCTGCTGCTACCTCTTGACCACTGCGTTGGTTTTCCCTTGAAGAGGAAAGCGTGATGCAGCAAAGTAGCGTAAGTATTTCCCTTAGTTTTTTAGAACCAAGGTATCAATCCAGTAGGAGGCTACGCGCGAGTCCCTCGCACCTACACAAAACAAATAAATCCTCGCAACCAACGCGATAAGGGGTTGTCAATCCCTACACGGTCACTTACGAGAGTGAGATCTGATAGATATGATAGGGTAATATTTTTGGTATTTTTATGATAAAGATGCAAAGTAAAATAAAAGCAACGGAAATAACTAAGTGTTGAAAGATTAATATGATGAAGATAGACCCGGGGGCCATAGGTTTCACTAGTGGCTTCTCTCAAGAGCATAAGTATTTTACGGTGGGTGAACAAATTACTGTTGAGCAATTGACAGAATTGAGCATAGTTATGAGAATATCTAGGTATGATCATGTATATAGGCATCACGTCCGAGACAAGTAGACCGACTCCTGCCTGCATCTACTACTATTACTCCACACATCGACCGCTATCCAGCATGCATCTAGAGTATTAAGTTCATAAGAACAGTTTAACGCTTTAAGCAAGATGACATGATGTAGAGGGATAAATTCATGCAATATGATAAAAACCCCATCTTGTTATCCTCGATGGCAACAATACAATACATGCCTTGCTGCCCCTACTGTCACTGGGAAAGGACACCGCAAGATTGAACCCAAAGCTAAGCACTTCTCCCATTGCAAGAAAGATCAATCTAGTAGGCCAAACCAAACTGATAATTAGAAGAGACTTGCAAAGATAACCAATCATACATAAAAGAATTTCAGAAGATTGAAATATTGTTCATAGATAAACTTGATCATAAACCCACAATTCATCGGTCTCAACAAACACACCGCAAAAGAAGATTACATCGAATAGATCTCCACGAGAGAGGGGGAGAAAATTGTATTGAGATCCAAAAAGAGAGAAGAAGCCATCTAGCTAATAACTATGGACCCGAAGGTCTGAGGTAAACTACTCACACATCATCGGAGAAGCTATGGTGTTGATGTAGAAGCCCTCCGTGATCGATGCCCCCTCCAGCGGAGCTCCGGAACAGGCCCCAAGATGGGATCTCATGGGTACAGAAGGTTGCGGCGGTGGAATTAGGTTTTTGGCTCCGTATCTGATCGTTTGGGGGTACGTAGGTATATATAGGAGGAAGGAGTACGTCGGTTGAGCAACAGGGGGCCCACAAGGGTGGAGGGCGCGCTTGGGAGGGGGGTAGGCGCGCCCCCCTACCTCATGGCTTCCCTGTTGGTTGCTTGATGTAGGGTCCAACTCTCCTGGATCATGTTCGTTCCAAAAATCACGTTCCCGAAGGTTTAATTCCGTTTGGACTCCGTTTGATATTCTTTTTCTGCGAAACTCTGAAATAGGCAAAAAAACAGCAATTCTGGGCTGGGCCTCCGGTTAATAGGTTAGTCCCAAAAATAATATAAAAGTGAATAATAAAGCCCAATAATGTACAAAACAGAAGATAATATAGCATGGAGCAATAAAAAATTATAGATACGTTGGAGACGTATCAAGCATCCCCAAGCTTAATTCCTGCTCGTCCTCGAGTAGGTAAATGATAAAAACAGAATTTTTGATGCGGAATGCTACTTGGCATAGTTTCAATGTAATTCTTCTTATTGTGGCATGAATGTTCAGATTTGATATGATTCAAGATAAAAGTTTAATGTTGACATAAAAACAATAATATTTCAAGCATACTAACTAAGCAATTATGTCTTATCAAAATAACATAGCCAAAGCAAGTTATCCCTACAAAATCATATAGTCTGGCCATGCTCCATCTTCCCCACACAAAATATTCATATCATGTACGACCCCGGTTTTAGCCAAGCAATTGGTTCATACTTTTAACGCGCTTCGGCCTTTTCAATTCTTACGCAATACATGAGCGCAAGCCATGGATATAGCACTATGGTGGAATAAGGTATAATGGTAGGGGTTATGTGGGAAGACAAAAAAGGAGAAAGTCTCACATCAACGAGGCTAATCAACAGGCTATGGAGATGCCCATCAATTGATGTTAATGCGAGGAGTAGGGATTGCCATGCAACGGATGCACTAGAGCTATAAGTGTATGAAAGCTCAAAAAGAAACTAAGTGGGTGTGCATCCAACTTGCTTGCTCACGAAGACCTCGGGCATTTGAGGAAGCCCATCATTGGAATATACAAGCCAAGTTCTATAATGAAATTTCCCACTAGTATAAGAAAGTGACAAAATGAGAGAGTCTCTATTATGAAGATCACCGTGCTACTTTGAAGCACAAGTGTGGTAAAAGGATAGTAACATTGTCCCTTCTCTCTTTTTCTCTCATTTTTTTATTTTTTTTATTTGGGCCTTTTCTCTTTTTTTGCCTCTTTTTTTATTTAGTCCGGAGTCTCATCCCGACTTGTGGGGGAATCATAGTCTCCATCATCCTTTCCTCACTTGGGACAATGCTCTAATAATGATGATCATCACACTTTTATTTACTTACAACTCGTGAATTACAACTCAATACTTAGAACAAAACATGACTCTATATGAATGCCTCCGGCGGTGTACCGGGATATGCAATGAATCAAGAGCGACATGTATGAAAGAATTATGAATGGTGGCTTTGCCACAAATACAATGTCAACTACATGATCATGCAAAGCAATATGACAATGATGGTGCATGTCATGATAAATGAAATGGTGGAAAGTTGCATGGCAATATATCTCGGAATGGCTATGGAAATGCCATGATAGGTAGGTATGGTGGCTGTTTTGAGGAAGATATAAGGAGGTTTATGTGTGATAGAGCGTATCATATCACGGGGTTTGGATGCACCGGCGAAGTTTGCACCAACTCTCAAGGTGAGAAAGGGCAATGTGCGGTACCGAAGAGGCTAGAAAATTGCGGAAAGGTAAGTGTGCGTATAATCCATGGACTCACATTAGTCATAAAGAACTCATATACATATTGCAAAAATTTATTAGCTCTCGAAGCAAAGTACTACTACGCATGCTCCTAGGGGAATGGTTGGTAGAAGTTAACCATCGCGGGATCCCGACTGCCACACAAAGGAAGACAATCAACAAATACTTCATGCTCCGACTTCGTTACATAACGGTTCACCATACGTGCATGCTACGGGAATGACGAACTCCAACACATGTATTTTTCAATTCCACAATTAATCAACTAGCACAACTATGATATTACCACCTTTATATCTCAAAACAATTATCAAGCATCAAATTTTCTCATGATATTAATTACAGCAAATTGCCATGCTATTTTAAGACTCTCAAAATAATATAAGTGAAGCATGAGAGATTGATAGTTTCTATAAAACAAATCCACCACCGTGCTCTAAAAGAAATAAGTGTAGCACTAGAGCAAAACTATATAGCTCAAAAGATATAAGTGAAGCACATAGAGTATTCTAATAATTTCCGAATCATGTGTGTCTCTCTCAAAAGGTGTGTACAGCAAAGATGATTGTGGTAAACTAACAAATAAAGACTCAAATAATACAAGACGCTCCAAGCAAAACACATATCATGTGGTAAATAAAAATATAGCTCCAAGTAAAGTTACCGGCGGAAGTAGACGAAAGAGGGGATGCCTTCCGGGGCATCCCCAAGCTTTGGCTTTATGGTGTCCTTAGATTATCTTGGGGGTGCCATGGGCATCCCCAAGCTTAGGCTCTTGCAACTCCTTTTTCCATAATCCATCAAATCTTTTACCCAAAACTTGAAAACTTCACAACACAAGACTTAGCAGAAAATCTCGTGAGCTCCGTTAGCGAAAGAAAACAAAAGACCACTTCAAGGTACTCTAATGAACTCATTCTTTATTTATATTGGTGTTAAACCTACTGTATTCCAACTTCTCTATGGTTTAATAACTATCGGAGTAAATGGCCACGGGTAGCCTAACCGACTCCCCCTGGCTCTTCGAAAAATGATCAAGCCAATCAAGCCTTCAAGCATCCAGAGCGTGGGGCCGCCTTCCTCTGGCCGGCTATCCCCAGGGCCGACTACATAAGGCGACCCGGCCTCAAAAACCTTCCCGAAGAAAGCTACGAGATGGCCAACTCCAGGAAGCCGGCCCTGAGAGGACCGACTCCCAGAAGCCAGCCATGAAGAAGACCGACTCCCAGAAGCCGGCCAAGACTGCACCCACATAATGGTGATAAGACGGGGCGTGGCCGCAGTACAGCCCACTACCCCCGAATCCCGGAACATGCATGGCCACAGGGCGCCGTACGGGCCGGCCATCCCCCGTCCGGCGTGGCATTGTAGCCATGTTGACCTCAACGTCACCCATGACGGGCGCCAGTACGACCCGCGGGCGGCGGGCCCCTTTAGCCAGAGAGACGCTCGAAGGCGGCCCGACCTCACCTAGTCGGCCTGGGGCGTAGCCGGCTCCCAATAGCCGTCTGCCTCCCTCCCTCGAAACATGTGCATCATTAAGGAGACAAGACGAGGTGAGGCTACAGTGAGAGCCCGCAAGGCGGCGGCACTGTAGCCATGCTTACCTCGACAAAGCCCTCGTCATCAGTGGCGAGGCAACAGTAACCAGCCGCAGACAAGGCCCCCAGGCGGTGCGGCCGGCCTGTCGGCCAAGAGGCCGGCAGCCGGCGGGACCCACCAGTCGGCGGACCCCAATGGCCGGCGGAGAAGCCGGCGAGCATGGACACTGATGGCAGGGAACCGCGCCCTGCCGGATTACCATTGTACCCCTGGGGGGTAGGCCTATATAAACCCCCCAGGACACCCATGCAAAGGGTTGATCTCATAGAGTTTTACACACCACATAGAGAGCAAAGGAGAGCTAGCCTTGCCCTTCTTACTCCCCTAGCCAAACAGCTCAAGGAGCAGTTGTAGCTACTTGTGTTGATCTAGTGATTATGCGGAGACCCCGCAGAGCAGGACTAGGGGTGTTATCTCCACGGAGAGCCCCGAACCTGGGTAAGATCCGCCGGCGTGCATGTCTTCGCCTTATCCCGTTTCCAGGCACCGGCGATGTCTTACTGGCTCCCACAATGATAAGCCACCCGTTGGCATATGTCACACCTACCACCCGACATTTGGTGGCCACCGTGGGGCCAGGTGCGCCGTCGTCCGGAGACCTGTTCTAGACAGGAACCCTTTTCCTCCCCCGCGAGCGTAGCCAGCCCGCTACGCCCGATGGCGCTTGCCCTGACGCGCAGCAAGGCGTCGACGACACCTACGCGGCGAGCTGCCTCGCCGACCTTCTTGGCGAGACTCGCATCTCCGACGAGCCCGTGTCCGACGCGGGCACAGACTACCCCGAGAGCCGCCTCGTCAGCCTCCTCGACCAGCTTCACGTCTCCAGCGAGCTTGCTGTGGACTTGGAGTCGGTCGGCTCCACCAACCCGATGCTTGTCGACTCCGACACGGCATCGCTTGACGCCTTCCCCACTGACGTGGTGATCATCGACGACCCTCTCCCTCGAGCCGACAGTGGCAGCAGCGCTGTCACTGAGGTGCTGGTCATCAGCCACGGCACCGTCTCGGGCGAGAACACCCACGACGCCCTACAAGAGGCGCTGCACGACTTATCCGTCCCCATCCCGGCCGACGCCGACCCCGAGACTCTGGAGGCACGCCGCCTCGCCCTCATCGCGGAGGGCCAGAAGATAGCATCCATGAGACGCCTCACTGAGGCTCACCAGCGCGAAGTCGACTGCGCCGCCTTCGGTACGCCACCTCCCGGCGGGCCGAGTAGAGCCGGCCTTGTCAAGAAGCACGGCGCGGCCATTGCCAGCATGCTGGGAGCAGACCGCCCAGTCTACGCCACGCCGCTAGAGAACCTGCGTGCCGCTCAGGCGGCCGCAGAAGAGCTGAACGGGCTGGGGGCTGATGAGCTCCCCTACATGACTAGACGCATCCAGCAGCTGATCGACGCAGCCGCAGAATGGCATGAAGCCGGCGCCCGCGCTGAGAGTCCTCCCCCGCGCCGAGAACACACTGCGACATCCCGGACGCCGACTGCAAGCAGCGCTCGCGCAAGGAAAGACAAGGAGCCGGCTGCTAGCCGCAGCCGGACTCGGGTCACCATCGAGCGCGACGCAGATGGCCGCCCCCAAGCGGTGGAACGACAAGGCAATCCGCCTCCCCCCGCCTTGTGGGGAGAGATATCCCACCCCGCTGCCTGTCATGCATCCGACTCTTGGTGGCCGACTAGGCCACCGCGAAGGAGTCGGCGAGAATGATGCCCGCCACTGGATCGACCGCCTAGCGCGATCACTGGCGCTAGAAGAAGAAGATGATGTCGGCCCGCCTTGCTTCGGCCCCCGCATCCGCGACGAGCCCTTCCCCAAAGGGTTCTCACTCCCCAGAGACACGCCAAAGTACAACGGCTCCGTGAAGCCGGAAGATTGGCTGATCGACTACTCTACCGCAGTCAGCATAGCAAACGGCAACAGGCGCGTCACCGTGAAGTACGTCCCTCTCATGCTTCAGGGCACGGCATGTACCTGGCTGAACAGCCTCAAGCCGTACAGCATCAACAGCTGGCTAGACTTCACGGAAGTCTTCGTACGCAACTTCACCAGCACATACGAGCGGCCTCCCAAGCCCCACCAGCTCTCCTTATGCGTCCAAGGGCCCAGCGAATCGACTCGCGACTACCTCACGCGTTGGGCCGAGCTCCGCAACTCCTGCAAGGGGGTGCATGAGGTTCAAGCCATAGAATACTTCACCGCCGGGTGCCGAGAGGGCACCCTCCTCAAGCACCGACTCCTCTGCGACGAGCCGACTACCCTCGACGAGCTGCTGGTCATAGCAGACAAGTACGCCACGGCCGACTCCTCGATGAAGACCGAGCTCCGAGTGGACGCCTCTGGAAAGGTGCTCGCTCCGGTTCCAAGACGCCGGCTGGTGACTCCAACCGACGCCCCTACCAGAACGACCACAAGCGCAAGGCCCCTATGCCACCTTCCACCAGTCAGCAGGTGGCCACCGTCGTAGACGAGCAGCCCGAAGAGCGGCCCGCTCCCAAGAAGAAGGGCGGCAGGCCGGCTTGGCAGCCGGCCTTCTCCTACGAACAAACTCTCGATGCCCCCTGCAAGTTCCACAGCGGCGCGAAGCCGTCCAACCACACGGCCCGGAAGTGCCATTGGCTCACGCGGATCTCCAAGGGCGAGGGGCTGGTGCCGCCTCCGCCTCCCGGCCCGCCACCTCCAGCCCCTCAGCAGCCGGCTGTTCGACCAGCAGTCGGAGCCATTCAGGATGAGTTCCCAAATGAGCACGCCGCCTACGTCGTCTTCACAAGCCAGATTGAAGACAAGCGCAGTCGGCGCCGACAGCACCAAGAAGTCAACGCGGTCACCGCCAGCAACCCCGAGTTCATGCATTGGTCTGAAAGGCCTATCAGCTAGAGCCGGGCCGATCACCCAGAGGTGATGCCGTCTCCTGGCTCCTACGCATTGGTGTTGGACGTCACCCTCGCGACGAAAAGGCGAGCTGCCCGTTTCTCCCGCATGCTGATTGATGGTGGAAGCAGCATCAACATACTGTACCGCGACACGATGGAGAATTTGAACCTCAAGGCGAAGCAGCTCATGCCAAGCCGGACTGTGTTCCATGGCATTGTACCCGGCCTGTCCTGCTGCCCAATCGGCAAGATCAAGATGGGTGTTCTCTTCGGAGACAAGGATCACTTTCGCCGAGAAGCGATCTGGTTTGAAGTAGTGGATCTAGAGTGCCCCTACCACGCCTTGCTTGGCCGACCTGCCCTAGCCAAGTTCATGGCTGTGCCCCACTACGCCTACCTCAAGATGAAGATGCCGAGTTCAAAGGGGATCATCACTATAGCCAGAGACTACAAGAAGTCCATCGAGTGCGCTGCAGCCAGCAGCCGACTGGCCGAGTCCCTCGTGGTTGCAGAAGAGAAGAAGATGCTGGATCGAGTCGTGGCCATGGCCGGCAAGCAGCCGGCCCTGTCCCCCAACCCAAAGGAATAATATGCTCAGGGCTCCTTCCAGCCGGCCAAGGAGACAAAGAAGATACCTCTGGACACGGAGAACCCGGAGAGGTTTGCTGTCATTGGTGCAAACCTGGACAGTAAATAGGAAGGCGAGCTCGTCGACTTCCTCCGTGAGAATCGAGACATCTTTGCATGGTCCCCAAAGGACATGCCGGGTGTTCTGAAGGATTTCGCCGAGCACAAGCTACACGTCCGAGCGGACGCGAAACCAGTCAAGCAGCCTCTCCGCCGACTGTCAGAGGAGAAAAGAAGGATCGTAGGAGAAGAGATAGCCCAGCTCTTGGCCGCCGGCTTCATTGGACGTGTTTTTTCTGGAGTGGCTTGCCAACCCGATCTTGGTGTTGAAGAAGAACAACAAATGGCGTATGTGTATAGATTACACCAGCCTCAACAAAGCCTGCCCCAAAGATCCGTTTGCCCTACCACGGATTGATCAAGTGATAGACTCCACAGCCGGATGCGAGCTGTTGAGTTTCTTGGATGCCTACTCAGGATACCACCAGATCAAGTTGGACCCAGCTGACCGCCTGAAGACCGCCTTCATCACACCATTCGGAGCTTTCTGCTACCTCACTATGACATTCAGCTTGAGGAATGTCGGTGCCACTTTTCAGCGTTGCATGCAGAAATGCCTCCTCAAGCAACTCGGCAGAAATGCCCAAGTCTATGTAGACGATATTGTGGTGAAGATGGAGAAGCGCGGCACCCTGCTAGAAGACCTCAGAGAAACATTTGCCAACTTGCGCCGATTCCAGATCAAGCTCAACCCCAAGAAATGCGTGTTCGGAGTACCAGCCGGCCAGCTTCTAGGCTTTTTGGTCTCCGAACGCGGCATTGAGTGCAACCCAGTGAAGATCAAGGCCATTGAGAGAATGGAGATTCCTACCAAGTTGCGAGACGTTCAGAAGTTCACCGGGTGCCTGGCCTCCCTAAACCGCTTTATCAGCCGGCTCGGGGACTTCAGAACCCGGTCCGGGGACTGCAGCGACACAACAGGCGGTGGCCGACTCCAACTCTCCACCACCCAACCCACCCACCCGGGTCACAGTGGCCGTACTGACAATAGAAGAAGTCACAGCTCCATCATGGGCCCAGCCCATCCTCAACTTCCTAGTAAACAGAGAGCTGCCGACTGATGAGATCTCGGCAAGACTAGTGCAACGCCGAGCCGGAGCATACGCAGTAATAAACAGAGAACTTGTTAAGCATAGCGTCACTGGAGTCTTCCAGCGCTGCGTCGAGCCAGAGAAGGGCATAGCAATCCTCAAGGATATCCACCAAGGCGAATGCGACCACCACGCGGCCTCAAGATCACTTGTTGCCAAAGCTTTTCGCCATTGTTTCTTCTAGCCGACTGCTTTGGAAGACGCCAAGGAGTTAGTCAAATGCTGCAAAGGATGCCAAGTCTTCAGCTCCAAGCAACACCTGCGTCTGCACTCAAGACCATCCCCCTCACCTGGCCCTTTGCCATCTGGGGGCTGGACATGGTGGGCCCATTCAAGACAGCCCGCGGCGGCATGACACATCTGCTTGTCGCCGTGGACAAATTCACCAAGTGGATTGAGGCAAAGCCAATCAAGAAGCTGAACGGGCCGACTGTCGTGACATTCATCGCAGACATCACTACTCGGTATGGTGTACCACACAGCATCATCACCGACAACGGCACGAATTTCGCCAAGGGAGCACTGGCACGTTTCTGCGCGACACAGGGCATCCGACTGGACTTAGCGTCCGTTGCCCACCCGCAGTCAAACGACCAGGTCGAGCGAGCAAACGGCCTCATCCTCTCCGGCATCAAAACCCGACTGGTCGTACCACTGGAGCGTTCGGTCGGCTGCTGGCTCGATGAGCTGCCGGCTGTCCTCTAGAGTCTGCGTACTACCCCGAACAAGTCAACCGGCTTCACTCCTTTCTTCCTTGTATATGGTGCCGAGGCTGTCATCCCAACTGACATCGAGTTCGACTCACCTCGGGTCACCATGTACACGGAGGCGGAGGCCAAGGAAGCACGAGAAGACGGCGTTGACCCGCTGGAAGAAGGCCGGCTGTTAGCACTCAGCCGGTCCGCCATCTACCAGCAGGGTCTGCGCCGTTACCACAACCAGAAGGTCAAGCCAAGATCCTTCCAAGAGGGCGATCTTGTGCTCCGGCTGATCCAACGACCAGCCGGCTAGCACAAGCTCTCGGCCCCTTGGGAAGGCCCTTTCATCATCAGCAAGGCCCTAGGCAACGACTCCTACTACCTGACCGGCGCACAGAAGCCGAGAGCATGCAAGAGGGATGATTCTGGCAAGGAGTTGGAACGACCATGGAACGCCAATCTCCTGAGAAGATTTTACAGTTAAAAGCAGTATGTATCATGCTACCTTTTTGTATTAAGTACAAAACAACAGGCCCCCCCGAGGCGCACTCGGGGACTGCCCTCCTTTATCTATGAATGACGAGTGTCATACCCATGAATGTACTATTACATTTGATTCTCTATTTGGCACCGGGTTCGATTAGTCGGCCCAGGGACTGGCCGCCTTGAGTTATATTAAAAGTTCTACCTGAAGTCAGACAAGTAGTGTGCCAGCACCCGAGCCCTCTCTTGTTGTAAGTCGTAGCTCGAAGAACCGTTTGTCCGACTGGCAAGAGCCAATGGCAGGAATGGATGCCCACACGAAAAACGGCTAAGGACTAACGAACTTATATAACACAAGCCGGCCTCCAACCACGCCTACCGGCTTTCAGAACAGTCGGCTGGCCGCCTTCCCAGTCACTTCGCTACAATCCAAGAAAGCTAGAGTACTTGCCCTCCCAACCGGCCAAGCACTTCTCCAGGCACGGACTGCAGAGCAGCTGTCCGGCTGGGAAGGCGGAAACCAAGGGAGGGCGGCAAAGGAAACAGCCAAAGGATGAAAAGCAAGAACAATGGAAAGCCAAACACATGCATGATTATATTTACACATAAGGCCTTCAATAGGCCGGCAGTCAATATAGTTCGAATACACCCCCAGTGGGTGGAACTGCACAAACTTAATGAAATATTGTTCAAAGAGTAATAAAACAGGAAAGTAAAGGCGGCAGATTAGACTAAGGGCGCAGCAGGGGAGCCGGGCTGGTCGGTGGAGATGGCAGCGCCGGCTGGAGGAGTGGCCGGCTGTCGAGTCTCGGCTTGATCATCGCCGCCTGCAGGCGGTGCGCTCGCACGCGCCTTGTTGCTGGAGGCACGGTCGAGCTGAGGCTGTCCGGCTGCTCCACCATCTGGCGCAGCGTCTTCACCCTCCTCCTCCTCCTCCTCCTCGCCCTCGTCGCTGGAGTCGATCTCCTCCACCGAGTCCTCGCCATCTGCCGGGTTCAGCCCAAACCACTCCTCCGGCTGGTCAACGCCGTTGTCATCCACCTCAGGAGCAAAGGCGCTGGTGTCGGTGTAGTCGGCGATCGCCGAGGCACACTGAATGATAGCCGGCCGCACCGGCTCCAGCTCCGTGTCGGCCTCCTGCCGCCAGGTGGCCAGCTGGTCCAAACTCAGCTCAGGATACCAGGCCTTGACGAACTCCAGCGCCCGCCTGGCGCCTGACCGAGCCGCAGAAGCCTTCCAGGCCTCGAAGCGGCCGGCCGCTACCTCCAGCCAGTCGGCAGTCCGACTGGGGGTGCGGGGAATCACCTCGTCGGGCCAGAGAGCGGCCAGCACCTACGCCCCAACACGCTGAAGCCGGCAGAGCATGCGGTGAGCCGGCTGGAGGCGGGCTTGAATCGCCAGAAGCTGTTCCTCCAGCGACCGGTGAGTGTTCGGCGCGATCTCAGCGCCAGCCTTCCTTCGCGCCTCGCGGTGGGCCTCGATGACCTAGTTGGCGGCAGTAGAGTAGCCAGGGAAGTACTCTGCCCAAGAAAGAAAGAGAAAGAGAGAAACATACCAAGTTAGAGAGTGAACCAAACGGCAAGCGGCAAGCAAGGAACGAAGAAGAGGGTGGCCTACCGTCAACCAAGTCTTCGATCTGGCCATAGCCGTTGATCAACGACTACCTCGCCTCGGCCCAGCTCGCCGCCTCGGTCTCATATTTGGCTTGGAGGGCGGCCTCGCTATCCTGCACCGCCTTCAGGGCCGCCTTGTGGCTCTCCTCCTGGTCGGCCAGCTTCTTGACCAGGCGATCACGCTCCTGGGCCAAGGCGTCGGACTCGGCTTCCTTAGTGCAAAGGGCAGCCTGAGTCCCACCCAGCTGCTCCCTCAGTTTGGCGTTGGCCGCTGCAGACATGGCAGAGAAGAAAAATACAATAAGAAAGAAGTCGTCAAGAAAGATCCGACCCAACTGCTCAGCAGTCGGCCCGAATCTCGGGGACTACACCCAGTGGGTGCGCTAACGCGCCACCACGTGAGATAAAAGATGAAGCACTTACCCCGGCTCTCAGATAGATCAACATTCTTCTGGGTCAGCTCCCGAGCCTGGGAGTTGAAGGCAGCTGCACGGAGGTTGTGGTAGTCCTGCAAGTCAGACAGAGAAGCGAATGAGAACAAGATAGCAAACAAAGCCCACTAAGAAGTTCCAAGCCGCCTTCTCAGCAGCCGACTCGGAACTCGGGGACTACACCCAGTGGGTGCGCTGACGCGCTCCCACGGAAGAAACCAAGATTAAGAAGCAAAAACAGGAAGACTTACCCGAATGGCCGCCCGCGTCGCGAGGAACTCGTCATTATATTGCCTCAGCACTGCGGCCTGGGACTGAAGCCGGTTCCGGACTTCTTGCGCCGCCACATTCACCACGGCCGTCCCACCACCCGGCGTCCACCCCGAGCTGGCACTGGCCGTCTCCACGTCCTGGGCCGATGAGCTGGAGCCCGCGACCTTCTGCGGGTCCGGAGCCGAAGTTGCCTTCCCTGCGCGCTGGCGCGATGGCGACTGGACCACTAGGTCCGTCCTCGCAGTCGGCTCGCCCCCAGCCGATTGCGCAGGCAGCACGTTAGGCCGGCTGCCTTGGGCCACCCCAGTCGGCCAGGATGGTGCCGCCTCCCTCTCCTGGACGATGACGTCGTCCTCCCTCTCCATCCCCGGCAGGTCGCCGCCGGCTTCCTCCGGCGGGGGCTCCGGGATCTCGGGCGCCGCGGCACGCAGGGGGGTGACAAGCAAGGCCCCCTCCGCTGTCGCTGCGGCTGTAGCCTCCGCCTGGGCCTTGGCCGCCGCGTCGGCACGTGCCTTCGCCGACTCCTCCGCCTCCTCCTGTGCCGCCTTGGCGGCAGCCGCTGTCAGCTCTTCCACCTCCCGCTCCTCTCGCGCCTCCCGCGCATATCGCTCCGTCGCCGCTTGAAGCTCGGCGCGGGGGTCCACACGGCAGGTGCTCCCGGATCCTCCCGGCGATCCAACCACGAAGGCGGCAGCAACCCGCTCAAGAGAAAGCAGAGCCCTGATTTTTGAGACAAGACAAGGATTCAGAAATCGACAAGAAAAGAAGAAAGAGTATGCAAGAGAATCTACACTTATGGCGAAACCGTCTGCGGCTGCTTCACCACCTTGCGGAAGCGGGCCGCCTTCGCGGCCGCCTCATCCCGCCTGGTCGCCGCCGCCCCACCCTTGGGCTTCTTCGGCCGACTGCCGAACAAGCCCGACGCGGCCCGGCGCTTCTGCGCGCCGCCTCAAGTAGGCGGCGCGGCGGAGGAACCCGCGCCATGGTCGGACGCCGGCTGGCGGCGTGGGACGATTTCCGCCTCATCGTCATCCGGCCAGTCGTCGAAGCTGGCTCCATGCCCAGAGCCGCCTGCGTCGCCGCTTGCTTCACCGCCTCCCGCCTCGGTGTTGTCGTCCATGGCGGCCGCCCCCAAGTCGTGGTCCTCCAAGTCATGCTCCGCCCGGTCGGGGAGAAATCGGCGATCCGGCCCTGACCCGGCCGCAGGTCGAAGGAGAGGGCTCTACCAAGACGTGCCAACTGGTCAGAGTCGGCCAAGAAACACTTGGCGACAAAATTAAGAGAAGAAAGGATAAAGAAAGCATACCGTAGGCGGGGGATGTGCACGGGAGTACGGCTCCTTGCCACACCGCCACTCTGCGGAGAGCATGCAGTTCGCGAGATAATTCACCATATGAGCCACCTCGTCATGAGGCATCTCTTTGGGGCACATCCGACTCGGGTCGAGTTGGCCGCTCATCTGACAGATCAGATGAGGGCGGCTTTGAAGCGGGAGCACCCGGCGCGTGACGAATGCGGCCAGCAGGTCGGACCCAGTCAGGCCCTCCGACTGGATCATTACCCGGAGGCGGGCGACGGCCACGGCTCCAGCCGGCAACAGCGTCATGGCCCGATAGGACCACTGGGGCCGCCTCCTAGCCGGCAAGTTGACGTAGTCGCCTTGCGGGGCGACGTTCTTCACGTAGAAGTACGACTTCTGCTAGCGCTTCACTGATTGGATCAGCGTGATGACGGGGAAGGGGTTGTCGGCTACCGGCCTCCACATCGCGATGAAGGCGCCGCTCTGAGCCGGCACGCCCTGCATGCGGGTGCCGAGCTTGGTTTGGAAGAATTCCCCCCAGAGCTCGAGGGTGGGGAGAACGCCAAGAAAGCCCTCGCACAGAGTGACGAAGGCGGACAGCAGCACCACCGTGTTTGGAGTGAGGTGGTGCGGCTGGAGTTGATAGAACTCGAGGAAGGAGCGGAAGAAGGCGCTCGCGGGCAGACCAAGGCCGCGCAGGAATTGCGAGCGAAAGATTACCCGCTCGCGTTCCTTCGGCGCCGGCGTGATCTCCTTCTCCGACGCGAGACGAACCCGCACCTGGTCTTTGCCGGGAAACCGCCGCGTCTTGCGGAGGAAGTCGATGTGGTCCATATGGACGTTGGAGCCATCGCAGTCCCCGCCATACTGCATGATGGCGAGAAAGGGTGCGGCGGCGGAGAAAGCATGGCCCCGCGGCGGCGAAGCTGCGGGGTGGTGCGAAGATTGGTGGGACGGCGTGGCGGCAAGATGCTGCTGCAATGGAAAGAAGGAGGAAGAAGATGGCGGAGAGAGGAGGAGCGTGCGAGCGTCTGCCGCTTCCCCTCCTCCCCCTACTTATAGCCTCGTGCGGCAAAGCCGAGGAGGCGAGGCGTGGGGGGAACGTGGGATTAACTGCGCCCACTCCCCCACGTCCCGCGATTATTGCGCCCTAACGATGTGCGGAAACTGCCGCCGGGAGGCGTGCGGTCCGCTCTAGGCCACAGAGAATCCGCGCCTGGGCCTAGGCGTAGGAGTGGTGGGCCCCCGGCCTACGGCGACTTCCTGTCGCGCACGTGGGTTGGCAGGCTTTTCTCAGCCGGAGGATGCCACGTGGTTCGCGGGCGGCGAGCGGCCGGCCCGCAGCCCGGCGCGCGCACCAACTGACTCCCGCCTTCAGACTTTAGAAAATTTCGCCAAGACGGCGCGCCCAACCGAAGCTGTCTCCCAGCTGCCGGCTCGTCAAGATAAGAAGCTGACCGAGCTTCTCGACCTCCTCTCAGCCTCGAAGCCCAACCAGCTTCGGGGACTACTGTCGGAGTAAATGGCCACGGGTAGCCTAACCGACTCCCCCTGGCTCTTCGAAAAATTATCAGGCCAATCGAGCCTTCAAGCATCCAGAGCGTGGGGCCGCCTTCCTCTGGCCGGCTATCCCCAGGGCCGACTACCAGAAGGCGACCCGGCCTCAAAAACCTTCCCGAAGAAAGCTACGAGATGGCCGACTCCAGGAAGCCGGCCCTGAGAGGACCGACTCCCAGAAGCCGGCCATGAAGAAGACCGACTCCCAGAAGCCGGCCAAGACTGCACCCACATAACGCTGATAAGACGGGCGTGGTCGCAGTACAGCCCACTACCCCCGAATCCCGGAACATGCATGGCCACAGGGCGCCGTACGGGCCGGCTATCCCCCATCCGGCGCGGCACTGTAGCCATGTTGACCTCAACGTCACCCACGACGGGCGCCAGTACGACCCGCGGGCGGCGGGCCCATTTAGCCAGAGAGACGCTCGAAGGTGGCCCGGCTTCCCCTAATTGGCCTGGGGCTTAGCCGGCTCCCAATAGCCGGCTGCCTCCCTCCCTCGAAACATGTGCATCATTAAGGAGAAAAGACGAGGTGAGGCTACAGTGAGAGCCCGCAAGGCGGCGGCACTGTAGCCATGCTTACCTCGACAAGGCCCTCGTCATCAGTGGCGAGGCAACAGTAACCAGCCGCCGACAAGGCCCCCAGGCGGTGGGGCCGGCCTGTCGACCAAGAGGCCGGCAGCCGGCGGGACCCACCAGTCGGCGGACCCCAATGGCCGGCGGACCCAATGGCCGGCGGAGAAGCCGGCGAGCACAGACACTGACGACAGGGACCCGCGCCCAGCCGGATTACTATTGTACCCCTGGGGGTAGGCCTATATAAACCCCCCGGGACACCCATGCAAAGGGTTGATCTCATAGAGTTTTACACACCACACAGAGAGAAAAGGAGAGCTAGCCTTGCCCTTCTTCCTCCCCTACCCAAACAGCTCAAGGAGGACTTGTAGCTACTTGTGTTGATCTAGTGATCATGCGGAGACCCCGCAGAGCAGGACTAGGGGTGTTATCTCCACGTAGAGCCCCGAACCTGGGTAAGATCTGCCGGCATGCATGTCTTCGCCTTATCCCGCACCAGCGATGTCTTACTGGCTCCCACAATGGTAAGCCACCCGTTGGCATATGTCGCACCTACCACCCGACAATATCTCTTTTACTAGCCATAGATTCATCAAAATAAGCAAACAACACACGAAAAACAGAATCTGTCAAAAACAGAACAGTCTGTAGTAATTTGTAATTAACGCAAACTTCTGGAACTCCAAAAAATCAGCCAAAATAGGACGACCTAGGAATTTTTTTTATTGATCAGCAGCAATTGGAATCAATATTTTATCACGTTCTGGTGATTTTTAACAATTATGTTCGTGAACAGAAAGTTTCTGGACCCTGATTCCAAGTCACATCGATCTAGCCGGTAACACCTCATATCACTTTGCGGCCTCACGCACGGTATTCCCACGGGTGTCGCCTTACCATGGCCCGGGACCGTTTGCGCCTTTTGGCTCACGTATATGATAGTGTCGCTAGCATCCATATGACAGAGAACCCGGGCCGACATGACTAGTCGTGAACCCAAAGTGGCACTAACTTACGGGGACAGGCATACATGAATCAACATCGAGGATGTCGGTCAGCAGCGTGCGAATCCGGGCTGTAGCACTGGGCTAACAGGACTCCGGTGAACCCGGGCTGTAGCAGGCTAGGCAGGACTCCGGATGTCACCGCGTGACATTTCCCCGAAGGGACAGACACAGGAACGAAGTGAATCACATGCCGGCCAGTCAAGTGTTCCGGAGCAGTAGTGCTGGGCTAGCAGGACTCCGGTGAACCGGGCTGTAGCGGACTACTATGGCTCATGGAAGCACAAGACTACATTTCCCCATAAGAGAGGCTACCAAGGATAAACAACTAGGTTGTCGGATCCCACACATACCAAGCATTTCAATCATACACACAATATGCTCGATATGTGCAAATACAACATGGCATCACAACAAGACTCTACGACTCAGAGTATTTATTCATTAGGCTCCGAAGAGCCAGATATTACAAACATGGGTCTCATGACCCAACATTCAGAGCATACAAGTCAAAGCACATGCGGAAGCTTAACATGTCTGAGTACAGACATCTACAAATGAAAAAGGCTGAGAAGCCTGACTATCTACCAGATCCTGCCGAGGGCACAAGATCGTAGCTGAGGTATCAAGCTAAACGTCGAAGTCCACACGGAACTACTAGCGAGACTGACGTCTCTCTGCAAAACATAAAATAGGCAAACGTGAGTACAAATGTACCCAGCAAGACTTACATCAGAACTAGCTACATATGCATCGGTATCAACAAAGGGGGTGGTGGAGTTTAACTGCAGCAAGCCAGCTTTGACTCGGTGGCTATCCTGAACTACGACTGCAAGTAACTCTTTTGAGGTGGCGCACACGAGTCCACATATTCACCATATCAATACACCACTATGGATCCGCTCCCGTCTCCCTACGAGAACGCCATCCATAGCACTCACGCTTATCTTGCGCATTTTAGAGTATCCACTTTCACTTGTCTATGAACTGTACAGGCAACCCAGAAGTCCTTTACCGCGGACACGGCTATTCGAATAGATGATGTTAACCCTGCAGGGGTGTACTTCGTCACACACGCTCTCGCCACTTACCACCATGTACACGTCGTGTACCTCGGCAACCTTCAAGCGGAAGCCTGGCGAGGGAGTCGGCCATGACCTGACTAACCACACAAGTCTCTCATCCAGGTTTATCGCCTATTCGGGTTCCATCCGCAAGGAGATCCGGCCGGGGTGTCGCTCACGGCCCCAAACGATGCGTGCAGGGTTCCCGAGCCCACCATCCGGGTGCCACTCGGTACACCAGGCCACGTGTGCCTAGTCTGTCCCAAGCCCACCTGTACCGGGTGCCGCTTGGTAGACTACTAACACTACCTACAAACACCAGAAACTAGTTGCAACTCCTGGACAGAGATCAAGTTGATTAATAAGTCGAGAGGGGCACTTAAGCATTCCAATGTGTGGTAGTAACTGTTCATGGATCACAAACACAGAACTCGGTTCCTGAGGACGGCTTCAATGAGACAACCCACCATGTACTCCTACATGGCCTCTCACCGCTACCTTTACCAAATCGTGTTCACACACTTAGCTCTCAACAGTAAGACATGTTCACCACATTCCAATTCATCCCCGACGAATCAGACCTGACTCAACTCTAAGCAATAGCAGGCATGACAAACAAGCATGAATGAATAGGCACATCAGGGCTCAAACAACTCCTACTCATGCTAGTGGGTTTCATCTATTTACCGTGACAATGACAGGTCATGCAGAGGAAAGGGGTTCAACTACCGCAGCAAGTAACTGATGAAACGTTGTTGTCCTAATGCAGTAAAAGAGAGCAGGAGCGAGAGAGTGGGATTGTATCGGAATGAACAAGGGGGTTTTGCTTGCCTGGCACTTCTGAAGATAGTATAGCTCTTCATCGGTGTCATCGATCTCATCGTCGGAACAACGTCTACCGAGAGGGGACAACACCGGCAAACAGAGAAGAAACACGATCAATGCAATGCACAATATGATGCATGCTATGACATGGCAATATGAATGTGTTTTGGGCTAATGCAAGCTAGAACAGATTGAGATGAGTCCATTTGAACCAAAGATTCAAATGCAAACCCATTTTATAGAGTCATATAAGTGCATTATCTTGTTTCATCAAAACAGCATGGTTAGGTTGCTCTAACATGGATGAAACCAGTACAGATGGATAGATTGGATTTTTCTGATCATTTTTCATATATAACTTGTCTCATTTGGAGCTACGGTTGAATTTATACGATTTTTTAGAAGTTTAAGCCTTTTTCTTGATTTTTTGATTATTATTAAAACAAGAAAATCATTAATTGCATCAGCACTGTGTCAGGACTGCGTCAGCAGTCAACTGGGTTGACCCAGGTCAAACCTGACGTGTGGGGGCCACACGTCAGCGACACAGGGCTAATCCCGGTCAAACCCAGCGCTGACTGGGGTTTGACCAGGCCTGGGGCCCACTGTCAGTGGTTGTGGGCGGTTTAAGCAGCGGGGTTAGCGCCTAATGGCCGTGCCACGTCGGCGTGGTTACGCCGGCAATGACCCGACGCGGCGGCGAAAGCCGGTCGGCCATTTCTGGCCACGGATGGCCGCGCGGTTAGGTGCGTTGGAGAGCCCGTGGTGCGGGGCATCCAATGGTGGTCGTGGGGATGCCGGGGACGGCGTGTAACGGCGGCGGCGATGAGCTCAGGCGGCGGCCGTTTCAGTCGTCGGCAAAGCGGCAGCTGCGGCGTGCAATCGAGAAAACGGAGAGGGGGCAGAAGGAGCAGCAGCTCACAGCGGTTGCAGTAGGCTTCGAAGCGGGCTCGGGGAGGGCCGGAGCTGAGCGGGGCGGCGAGGCCGATCTCCGGCGGCCGAGGAGGGGAAAAGCGTCGGGGCGGCGCTTCGGGGCTCTTCCGGTCGCGTGAGCCGTCGTGGAGGACGAGGGAGGCACGTCGGAGCTCGGGGCCGTGTCGGAGAGGTCAGGGGAGTGGCAGTGGCCGTAGCAGCAGCAAACGGCGGCGACGTCGTGTTCGGTGGTGCTGCAGGGAGGGAGCTAGAGGAGAGGGAGAGAGCTCCAGAGTGAGGGGAGAGGCAGAGGGGGTCGAGGCCGTTCCTGTGACGCGGAGACAGCGCGAGGGGGAAGCAGGGGAAGGGGTGGAGCTCGGGCGCGCGCGCGTCGACACGCCTCTGCCTACTGGCAGAGGTTGAAGACGGTGGGGCTTCTGGTGGGCTGGGCCAGTTGGCTGGCCTGCCAGGTGGGCTGCATAGGTAGTAGGTCCAGGTAAGTTGCAGGTAAGCTCTCTTTTCCTTTTGTTTCAGTTTTCCATTTCTTTTATTCTGTTTTGAATTAGTAAAAATACTAATCCATTTTGTAAAATCCTGAAAATAATTGTGGGCGGTGTTTGGATTATTTCCAACAACCCAAAACTAGTTTCAGAATTATTAGAGCATTTAAAAATATTTATAGGATTTAAATGCTCCAATTCAAATACGATATGAGTTAATTCAAAGATCCAGAATGTCCTAGAAATATATTCATCATTTTTGGCAGAGGTTTTCACCTTTATCAGAAATCATGAACATTTTCAAAGGCATCTTGGGTTCTTTGAAAAAAGATTTTGGATTGAACCTAGTTGAGTTCCATTTGGTGCTAGGGTTTGAACATCCCCATTTCAAGTTCAAAAGAATTTAAACATGATGCACACATGAAGCTAGCCTAGTGCAATACGAGAAGCTAGGGATGTGACAACTCACCCCCACTAAACAAGAATCTCGTCCCGAGATTCAAGCGTAGGGTAAGAGGAAAAAGGGGACACAAAGCTAACACAATCTTCTCGATCCAATTGCCCTCATCGAAGATGTTGATTCATTGCTTCAAATTGATCTTGTCGTCTTTGCTTTCGGGATCTTCATCCAACATGATGACGACAGAAGAAACTCTATAGGAATCGATCTTCTTAAAGATCGAGCAACTCACGATCAACTCACGGAATGAGATGTTGAACATCTCTCGAGCCAAGACACGGAACATACATCCAGAGGGAAGAAGTGAAACAGAGAATGAAGATTCAAGTTGATAAGCACAATTCCACGCTGAATAAGACGGTGCATGGTTTCAAGATAACGAGGAGTTGTCTGCCATCATTCCATAACGGGGCACCTTAGGGAGGGTGGCTCATAGAAATATTCCCTTAAGTGGCAAAAGAATTACTTTTGATTCAGAGATCATTGAAACTCTTCATACCAGCGTAAGGCAATTTACAAATGATCGTTTGAAAGAATTCAAAAGAATGGCACACTCAATTTGGAAAGGAAACTATGGTTATAGAACAACTCGGCAAATGGAAGGCACATTCCAGTTGATACCAAGGATATAACCTAGTGACTGCGCGTGCTTTCAAGAACTTGAGCATTTCCATATTCATCAAGGTTTTACCAACATCCGTGCCGAGGATCCTGGCAACACATCATACTACCATGATGAACGGTGATGGAGGATGCAGGTGCAAAGGAGGATAACACTTTCTCAGATTTTTCCTTAGCAATGCCAAAGAAACAAATCTGGATGATCGACCGAGAGACATTTAGCATTCCGCTTCTAATGTTCTCCTTGATGTACTAGGTACCACGGTCAATGCTTAAAAACATCAACATGGCCATCAGGTAAAGGTCGGACTTCGGAGGCACAAAAATCCATAAGGAACAACTTGTGGGATAAGTCATATGAAATCCTCATGGGAAGTGACCAAACGGCTTAATCAAGATACTACAATAATGGTGCTTCCAGCTAGGTGCATCCACTTCACTGGAACCTATATCATAGTTCTTGGAAGAAGTTCCAACCATCATATCTGCCTGAGATTCAAATCTGGTTGGTAACAGGATAATTCAGACAACGTGTCTGGAAAAGAAATTTTGCAACACAAACCGACGAGATGATGTTGCGAGATTCTCGGGAGATGAACTGCGATAGGAAACTCCAAAACGAGCTGGTTCTGCTACAACTTGTGAACACGCTGTCCCAGACAAGCATGACAATGTAGTAGTCTTACAATACAACACTACCGAGTTCTGGTAAGGAACCATCATCGAGGATATCGAATTCCTAACATAAGTCTTGCTCTTAGGAAGGAACTTCTTCTCCTTGAACAAATCAGTCAGTGGCTTGGTGTGCTAGGGATGCATATGGAATGAAGATGATCAGTCTATCATACCACAGAATACTTTGCATGTGCATGATTGACTTGGGATGGTACCAAAGGAAACAAAAACAATCTTTCTCGAGTTCACGGTGGCAACTTGCATCGATTGCACATAAACCAGAGGAAGTCACTTCTTCCATCCAAACATATCCTTCATGAGGTAGCACGAAGAAAATGCTAACACAAGTTCCCAACACTAGCTTAATGTTCAACATGAGTCATGGAGAAGATAAAAATGTTGCCGATGGGCTCAACAACAATCCATCCAAGCTTCAAAATAGATGAAATTCCACAATTAAGTGAACATGGTGATAGCATTGGTCAGACCAAAGGATGTAATGGTGTATGCTTGAGGGTTCAACCACGAGTAAGACAACATTATGAACATCGTTGGTTCTGATTTGGTTTGATGATAGCCCATACTCAAATCAAAGTCTGGATACGACAATAGGTCCAACAACTAATCATAGGGACCAATCAATGAAGATATCATCTTTCTTCAACACACACACAAAAAGATATCCCTTAAAATGAACTAAGCTAGGCAAGCTTTTATCTTCCAACTCTCCAAGTTGCTGTTCAGCTTAACCAACTAGCTCAGGGGTATCCAACACAGATTCTTGGAGAAAGAGTGGTTTATAGGAAAGCCATTTGATCACGAGCTCAACATAGCGGTCAGGTGACAACCTGGTGATACTTCTGAGAAGATATTCAGAAAATCACGAACCACCGATATGTTGCTAAGCTCGAGAACAATCTTGCTTTTCAGGGCAAGACGATATGACCAAACAAGAAAGGGATTGATACAATCCTAACTCTTGATCAAAGGGTGCACCAGGAAAAATGGACTAGGTAGCACGATCAACCTTAGGATGTGATTCAGTAACCAACACGCTAAGGATGAAATTATTGTCCTTCAACTACCAAGCAACGGAGTTGCTAGGAGTATTGATTTCACACATCACGATTCACTTGTCGGTGTTCCGGTTACAATAACACGGGACCGAGAAATGAACGATGATGGCGAGGAGTATCACTGCGTCAAGAATTCACAAAAGGTGGTGCAATTCCTACGATATTCTCGACATAAAGGGGGTAATACTCGAAGGTAGAACAAAACAAACGCTGGTTAGGCATTTGATCTGCGGAATACAACTACTTTGACCCAATCCCAAAGATGGACGAGGTACTGGAGTTTGTTTCTCCTAGTCATTCCGAATTAGAATGGCTTGACAGAACACAAGAATAATAGGCATCGATAAGACAAATGCACAATTACTCCTGACGATCAATTGATAGACGAAGGTCGGAATACGACTGAAGAGGGACAACTCAAAGGAACATATAACTTTCTGAGTTGTGGACGCATAGGTTAGTATGTCGAACAAGTTCAACATATTTCTTCCGGATAACCCATGCATAAAGGTAGAACTGGCAGATTCACAATGTAGAATGGAGAACTCATTGAGAGCACTCTTGTTGTGATCTTTTGGTTCAACGAGGAGGTTCTGCCAAGGATGGTTCATGGTATTTGGAAGAATGGTATACCACGGACCTCAAGGACTATCGCAAAGGTTACTAATATCCTAAAGGTACGGGCAACACTATCAACACGAGGTAAGTAGAGTGAATCTTGGGTCAAGAACCCAAGAGTAGAATACCTACTACTAACTAGCACCACGAGATGCTTTTGAGAATGGTGGCCAGAATCATCACACCGGGAACACAAAACATGGCTAGATTACTAGGTGACTCCCTAAAACACCTAGGGTCATAATAATAGCTCCAACATATATACCGAGGCAATAGAGTGCCTCAACGCACCAGTAGTGTGCTTAATCTGGCCCAAAGGGACGCAAAAACAGAGGGAAAGGATTTTGCAAATGCATTAGATTGTTTAGAAACCTGGGATGACTCAGACAGCATTACAGTTGTAAATGCCCAAAAAGGGTTTGAGACATCCTGAAAAATGGTGGCATAGCCACTTAACATCACAATAGCAGGGTTCCGAGACCAACTGCTAACACAGGAAAATACTAGGAACTGAACTGAGACTTGAATCCAGCAATCCTAAGATTATACGGATTAGTAACACGTGATCCTGATAGAAAGACAAGAATCCTAGTTCTTAATCCCCGTAGAAGAGAAGAGGTTGACTCAGATTAGAGGGCATAAGGTAAAGGAGTAAAAAGAGCCTTACGTTCCCTTCCACAATCAATTCCTTTAAATAACTAAAGCATTTCTAGACTCAACTTCGACCAGTTTGGCTTGGTAATCCTACAGGCAGTCAGGCTCTGATACCAAAGCTGTCGGGACCCCGATTCCAAGTCACATCGATCTAGCCGGTAACACCTCATATCACTTTGAGGCCTCACGCACGGTATTCCCACGGGTGTCGCCTTACCATGGCCCGGGACCGTTTGCGCCTTTTGGCTCACGTATATGATAGTGTCGCTAGCATCCATATGACAGAGAACCCGGGCCGACATGACTAGTCGTGAACCCAAAGTGGCACTAACTTACGGGGACAGGCATACATGAATCAACATCGAGCATGTCGGTCAGCAGCGTGCGAATCCGGGCTGTAGCACTGGGCTAACAGGACTCCGGTGAACCGGGCTGTAGCAGGCTAGGCAGGACTCCGGATGTCACCGCGTGACATTTCCCCGAAGGGACAGACACAGGAACGAAGTGAATCACATGCCGGCCAGTCAAGTGTTCCGGAGCAGTAGTGCTGGGCTAGCAGGACTCCGGTGAACCGGGCTGTAGCGGACTACTATGGCTCATGGAAGCACAAGACTACATTTCCCCATAAGAGAGGCTACCAAGGATAAACAACTAGGTTGTCGGATCCCACACATACCAAGCATTTCAATCATACACACAATATGCTCGATATGTGCAAATACAACATGGCATCACAACAAGACTCTACGACTCAGAGTATTTATTCATTAGGCTCCGAAGAGCCAGATATTACAAACATGGGTCTCATGACCCAACATTCAGAGCATACAAGTCAAAGCACATGCGGAAGCTTAACATGTCTGAGTACAGACATCTACAAATGAAAAAGGCTGAGAAGCCTGACTATCTACCAGATCCTGCCGAGGGCACAAGATCGTAGCTGAGGTATCAAGCTAAACGTCGAAGTCCACACGGAACTACTAGCGAGACTGACGTCTCTCTGCAAAACATAAAATAGGCAAACGTGAGTACAAATGTACCCAGCAAGACTTACATCAGAACTAGCTACATATGCATCGGTATCAACAAAGGGGGTGGTGGAGTTTAACTGCAGCAAGCCAGCTTTGACTCGGTGGCTATCCTGAACTACGACTGCAAGTAACTCTTTTGAGGTGGCGCACACGAGTCCACATATTCACCATATCAATACACCACTATGGATCCGCTCCCGTCTCCCTACGAGAACGCCATCCATAGCACTCACGCTTATCTTGCGCATTTTAGAGTATCCACTTTCACTTGTCTATGAACTGTACAGGCAACCCAGAAGTCCTTTACCGCGGACACGGCTATTCGAATAGATGATGTTAACCCTGCAGGGGTGTACTTCGTCACACACGCTCTCGCCACTTACCACCATGTACACGTCGTGTACCTCGACAACCTTCAAGCGGAAGCCTAGCGAGGGAGTCGGCCACGACCTGACTAACCACACAAGTCTCTCGTCCAGGTTTATCGCCTATTCGGGTTCCATCCGCAAGGAGATCCGGCCGGGGTGTCGCTCACGGCCCCAAACGATGTGTGCAGGGTTCCCGAGCCCACCATCCGGGTGCCACTCGGTACACCAGGCCACGTGTGCCTAGTCTGTCCCAAGCCCACCTGTACCGGGTGCCACTTGGTAGACTACTAACACTACCTACAAACACCAGAAACTAGTTGCAACTCGTGGACAGAGATCAAGTTGATTAATAAGTCGAGAGGGGCACTTAAGCATTCCAATGTGTGGTAGTAACTGTTCATGGATCACAAACACAGAACTCAGTTCCTGAGGACGGTTTCAATGAGACAACCCACCATGTACTCCTACATGGCCTCTCACCGCTACCTTTACCAAATCGTGTTCACACACTTAGCTCTCAACAGTAAGACATGTTCACCACATTCCAATTCATCCCCGACGAATCAGACCTGACTCAACTCTAAGCAATAGCAGGCATGACAAACAAGCATGAATGAGTAGGCACATCAGGGCTCAAACAACTCCTACTCATGCTAGTGGGTTTCATCTATTTACCGTGACAATGACAGGTCATGCAGAGGAAAGGGGTTCAACTACCGCAGCAAGTAACTGATGAAACGTTGTTGTCCTAATGCAGTAAAAGAGAGCAGGAGCGAGAGAGTGGGATTGTATCAGAATGAACAAGGGGGTTTTGCTTGCCTGGCACTTCTGAAGATAGTATAGCTCTTCATCGGTGTCATCGATCTCATCGTCGGAACAACGTCTACCGAGAGGGGACAACACCGGCAAACAGAGAAGAAACATGATCAATGCAATGCACAATATGATGCATGCTATGACATGGCAATATGAATGTGTTTTGGGCTAATGCAAGCTAGAACAGATTGAGATGAGTCCATTTGAACCAAAGATTCAAATGCAAACCCATTTTATAGAGTCATATAAGTGCATTATCTTGTTTCATCTAAACAGCATGGTTAGGTTGCTCTAACATGCGTGAAACTAGTACAGATGGATAGATTGGATTTTTCTAATCATTTTTCATATATAACTTGTCTCATTTGGAGCTACGGTTGAATTTATACGATTTTTTAGAAGTTTAAGCCTTTTTCTGGATTTTTTGATTATTATTAAAACAAGAAAATCATTAATTGCGTCAGCACTGTGTCAGGACTGCGTCAGCAGTCAACTGGGTTGACCCAGGTCAAACCTGACGTGTGGGGGCCACACGTCAGCGACACAGGGCTAATCCCGGTAAAACCCAGCGCAGATTGGGGTTTGACCAGGCCTGGGGCCCACTGTCAGTGGTTGTGGGCGGTTAAAGCAGTGGGGTTAGCGCCTAATGGCCGTGCCACGTCGGCGTGGTTACGCCGGCAATGACCCGAGGCGGCGGCGAAAGCCGGTCGGCCATTTCTGGCCACGGATGGCCGCGCGGTTAGGTGCGTTGGAGAGCCCGTGGTGCGGGGCATCCAATGGTGGTCGTGGGGATGCCGGGGACGGCGTGTAACGGCGGCGGCGATGAGCTCAGGCGGCGGCGGTTTCAGTCGTCGGCAAAGCGGCAGCTGCGGCGTGCAATCGAGAAAACGGAGAGGGGGCAGAAGGAGCAGCAGCTCACAACGGTTGCAGTAGGCTTTGAAGCGGGCTCGGGGAGGGCCGGAGCTGAGCGGGGCGGCGAGGCCGATCTCCGGCGGCCGAGGAGGGGCAAAGCGTCGGGGCGGCGCTTCGGGGCTCTTCCGGTCGCGTGAGCCGTCGTGGAGGACGAGGGACGCACGTCGGAGCTCGGGGCCGCGTCGGAGAGGTGAGGGGAGTGGCAGTGGCCGTAGCAGCAGCAAACGGCGGCGACGTCGTGTTCGGTGGTGCTGCGGGGAGGGAGCTAGAGGAGAGGGAGAGAGCTCCAGAGTGAGGGGAGAGGCAGAGGGGGTCGAGGCCATTCCTGTGATGCGGAGACAGCGCGAGGGGGAAGCAGGAGGTGGAGCTCGGGCGCGCGCGCGTCGACACGCCTCTGCCTACTGGCAGAGGTTGAAGACGGTGGGGCTTCTGGTGGGCTGGGCCAGTTGGCTGGCCTGCCAGGTGGGCTGCATAGGTAGTAGGTCTAGGTAAGTTGCAGGTAAGCTCTCTTTTCCTTTTGTTTCAGTTTTCTATTTCTTTTATTCTGTTTTGAATTAGTAAAAATACTAATCCATTTTGTAAAATCCTGAAAATAATTGTGGGCGGTGTTTGGATTATTTCCAACAACCCAAAACTAGTTTCAGAATTATTAGAGCATTTAAAAATATTTATAGGATTTAAATGCTCCAATTCAAATACGATATGAGTTAATTCAAAGATCCAGAATGTCCTAGAAATATATTCATCATTTTTGGCAGAGGTTTTCACCTTTATCAGAAATCATGAACATTTTCAAAGGCATCTTGGGTTCTTTGAAAAAAAAAATTGGATTGAACCTAGTTGAGTTCCATTTGGTACTAGGGTTCGAACATCCCCATTTCAAGTTCAAAAGAATTTAAACATGATGCACACATGAAGCTAGCCTAGTGCAATACGAGAAGCTAGGGATGTGACAGAAAGCAGTTCCCAAGTTGGTAATGATATCCTCAAGTTTATCGATTCTAGTGGAATCTTGATTTATTCTTTCATTAACAACGGGTTCCTTCTCCTTAATATGTTTCAAAATGATTCCTACCTTAGATCCATATTGGGTAATTTGGTTGTGGATCTTTTTATCCAAATTTTCAATTAACTCTACAGTAGCAACTTTATTTTCAATAATTTCAAGTCTTTGCATTACATGCTCCAAAGTTAAC
Source organism: Triticum aestivum (assembly GCF_018294505.1). NCBI lineage: Eukaryota > Viridiplantae > Streptophyta > Magnoliopsida > Poales > Poaceae > Triticum > Triticum aestivum. Next base: position 161,583,727 of record NC_057796.1, on the reverse strand, counting down.
ATAGTTCCATTAACCAAAAGAGGTGGTGAGCCAAATAAATCTATCAAAGCATTATAAGAGTCCAAAGTATGGCTACCCAAGAAATTCCCTCCGGTAATGGTGTCGAGAATATATCTATACCAAGGATTAGCGCCTACATAAAAATTGCGGAGAAGAACGGAAGTAGATTGCTTCCTGGTAGATCTATTTTGAGCATTGCAAATTCTATACCAAGCGTCTTTTAGATTTTCTCCCTCCCTTTGTTTAAAATTGAGAACTTCATTTTCGTGAGACAACAGAGAAGATAAGAGACTAGCCATAACGACAAGCAAACGGAAAAGAGGCGAACGGAAAAGAGAGGGGGAATAAAATGGCGAGGGTGAAGTGGGGGAGAGGAAAACGAGAGGCAAATGGCAAATAATGTAATGCGGGAGATAAGGGTTTGTGATGGGTACTTGGTATGTTGACTTTTGCGTAGACCTCCCCGGCAACGGCACCAGAAATCCTTCTTGCTACCTCTTGAGCACTGCGTTGGTTTTCCCTTGAAGAGGAAAGGGTGATGCAGCAAAGTAGCGTAAGTATTTCCCTCAGTTTTTGAGAACCAAGGTATCAATCCAGTAGGAGGCTACGCGCGAGTCCCTCGCACGTACACAAAACAAATAAATCCTCGCAACCAACGCGATAAGGGGTTGTCAATCCCTACACGGTCACTTACGAGAGTGAGATCTGATAGATATGATAGGATAATATTTTTGGTATTTTTATGATAAAGATGCAAAGTAAAATAAATGCAACGGAAATAACTAAGTGTTGGAAGATTAATCTGATGAAGATAGACCCCGGGGGCCATAGGTTTCACTAGTGGCTTCTCTCAAGAGCATAAGTATTTTACGGTGGGTGAACAAATTACTGTTGAGCAATTGACAGAATTGAGCATAGTTATGAGAATATCTAGCTATGATCATGTATATAGGAATCACGTCCGAGACAAGTAGACCGACTCCTGCCTGCATCTACTACTATTACTCCACACATCGACCGCTATCCAGCATGCATCTAGAGTATTAAGTTCATAAGAACAGAGTAACGCTTTAAGCAAGATGACATGATGTAGAGGGATAAATTCATGCAATGTGATAAAACCCCCATCTTGTTATCCTCGATGGCAACAATACAATACATGCCTTGCTGCCCCTACTGTCACTTGGAAAGGACACCGCAAGATTGAACCCAAAGCTAAGCAGTTCTCCCATTGCAAGAAAGATCTATCTAGTAGGCCAAACCAAACTGATAATTCGAAGAGACTTGCAAAGATAACCAATCATACATAAAAGAATTTCAGAAGATTCAAATATTGTTCATAGATAAACTTGATCATAAACCCACAATTCATCGGTCTCAACAAACACACCGCAAAAGGAGATTACATCGAATAGATCGCCACGAGAGAGGGGGAGAACATTGTACTGAGATCCAAAAAGAGAGAAGAAGCCATCTAGCTATTAACTATGGACCCGAAGGTCTGAGGTAAACTACTCACACATCATCGGAGAGGCTATGGTGTTGATGTAGAAGCCCTCTGTGATCGATGCCCCCTCCGGCGGAGCTCCGGAACAGGCTCCAAGATGGGATCTTGTGGGTACAGAAGGTTGCGGCGGTGCAATTAGGTTTTTGGCTCCGTATCTGATCGTTTGGGGGTACGTAGGTATATATAGGAGGAAGGAGTACGTCAGTGGAGCAACAGGGGGCCCACGAGGGTGGAGGGCGCGCCTGGGGGGGGGGAGGCGCGCCCCTACCTTGTGGCTTCCCTGTTGGTTGCTTGACGTAGGGTCCAAGTCTCCTGGATCATGTTCGTTCCAAAAATCACATTCCCGAAGGTTTTATTCTGTTTGGACTCCGTTTAATTCTTTTTCTGCGAAACTCTGAAATAGGCAAAAAACAGCAATTCAGGGCTGGGACTCCGGTTAATAGGTTAGTCCCAAAATAATATAAAAGTGAATAATAAAGCCCAATAATGTCCAAAACAGAAGATAATATAGCATGGAGCAATCAAAAATTATAGATACGTTGGAGACGTATCACCTGCCACCGTCACTCTGCCGAAAACATTGAGATACCTGGTTTTCAAATTCTAGTAAATCCAAAACTCGTCTGAAATTCATGAAACTTGGCATGCTATCATGGAGCGGCATCAACATGCCGTGGTAAATTGTTTGTCCCATTTGGGGCAGCTTTGGGTCTAAGCTTCTCAGAAACCAGAGCTTCTCACAACAAGCATGATAGTTTCGGTAGGGAACGTGCCACCTTTGGGGACGAAACGATATCCGTTGCCTCTTATTGCTTTCAAATTCTTTCGAGTGTCAACATAGAACAACACGAGTGTTGTGTTCAATTTTGGAATTTTTCGGGGTTCATTTGGACATTTTTACACATTAACTGGGTTTTCCAGGCATTTTATGCGCATAAGTCAAATTTGAACTACATGCACATTCTCCAGTGCATATAAACTGGTTGAAAAATCAAATATGTGTCCTTGGTTGCATGCTTAGGTCCCATGCAAGAAATGGGAATGAATTTCACACACCCTGCCAACGTCACTCGGCCGCAAACATTGAGATAGCTGGTTTTTAAATTCTAGTAAATCCAAAACTCGTCTAAAATTCCTGAAACTTGGCATGCTATCATGGAGCGGCATCACCATGCCATGGTAAATTTTTTGTCCCATTTGGGGCAGGTTTGGTTATAAGCTTCTCAGACACCAGAGCTTCTCACAACAAGCGTGATGGTTTCGGTAGGGAACGTGCCACCTTTGGGGACGAAACGACATCCGTTGCCTCTTATTGCTTTCAAAATCTTTCGAGTGTCAACATAGAACAACAGGAGTGTTGTGTTCAATTTTGGAATTTTTCGGGGTTCGTTTGGACATTTTTACACATTAACTGGGTTTTCCAGGCATTTTATGCGCATAATTCAAATTTGAACTACATGCACATTCTCCAGTGCATATAAACTGGTTGAAAAATCAAATATGTGTCCTTGGTTGCATGCTTAGGTCCCATGCAAGAAATGGGAATGAATTTCACACACCCTGCCAACGTCACTCGGCCGCAAACATTGAGATACCTGGTTTTTAAATTCTAGTAAATCCAAAACTCGTCTAAAATTCATGAAACTTGGCATGCTATCATGGAGCGGCATCACCATGCCGTGGTAAATTTTTTGTCCCATTTGGGGCAGGTTTGGTTATAAACTTCTCAGAAACCAGAGCTTCTCACAACAAGCGTGATGGTTTCGGTAGGGAACGTGCCACCTTTGGAGACGAAACGATGTCCGTTGCCTCTTATTGCTTTAAAAAAATTACGAGTGTCAACATAGAACAACAGGAGTGTTGTGTTCAATTTTTGAATTTTTCGGGGTTCGTTTGGACATTCTTATACATTAACTAAGTTTTCCAGGCATTGTTATGCGCATAATTCAAATTTGAAGTACATGCATATTCTCCCGTGCATATAAACTGGTTGAAAAATCAAATATGTGTCCTTGGTTGCATGCTTAGGTCCCATGCAAGAAATGGGAATGAATTTCACACACCATGCCACCGTCACTCGGCCGCAAACATTGAGATACCTGTTTTTCAAATTCTAGTAAATCCAAAACTCGTCTGAAATTCATGAAACTTGGCATGCTATCATGGAGCGGCATCAACATGCCGTGGTAAAATTTTTGTCCCATTTGGGGCAGGTTTGGTTATAAGCTTCTCAGAAACCAGAGCTTCTCACAACAAGCGTGATGGTTTCGGTAGGGAACGTGCCACCTTTGGGGACGAAACGACATCCGGCCTCTTATTGCTTTCAAAATCTTTCGAGTGTCAACATAGAACAACAGGAGTGTTGTGTTCAATTTTGGAATTTTTCGGGGTTCGTTTGGACATTTTTACAAATTAACTGGGTTTTCCAGGCATTTTATGCGCATAATTCAAATTTGAACTACATGCACATTCTCCAGTGCATATAAACTGGTTGAAAAATCAAATATGTGTCCTTTGTTGCATGCTTAGGTCCCATGCAAGAAATGGGAATGAATTTCACACACCCTGCCAACGTCACTCGGCCGCAAACATTGAGATACCTGGTTTTTAAATTCTAGTAAATCCAAAACTCGTCTAAAATTCATGAAACTTGGCATGCTATCATGGAGCGGCATCAACATGCCGTGGTAAATTTTTTGTCCATTTGGGGCAGGTTTGGTTATAAGCTTCTCACACCAGAGCTTCTCACAACAAGCGTGATGGTTTCGGTAGGGAACGTGCCACCTTTGGGGACGAAACGATATCCGTTGCCTCTTATTGCTTTCTAAATTTTTCGAGTGTCAACATAGAACAACAAGAGTGTTGTGTTCAATTTTGGAATTTTTCGGGGTTCGTTTGGACATTTTATACATTAACTGGGTTTTCCAGGCATTTTATGCGCATAATTCAAATTTGAACTACATGCACATTCTGCAGTGCATATAAACTGATTGAAAAATCAAATATTTGTCCTTGGTTGCATGCTTAGGTCCCATGCAAGTAATGGGAATGAATTTCACACACCCTACCACCGTCACTCGGTCGCAAACATTGAGATACCTGGTTTTTAAATTCTAGTAAATCCAAAACTCGTCTGAAATTCATGAAACTTGGCATGCTATCATGGAGTGGCATCAACATGCCTTGGTAAATTTTTTGTCCCATTTGGGGCAGGTTTGGGTATAAGCTTGTCAGAAACTAGAGCTTCTCACAACAAGCATGATGGTTTCGTTAGGGAACGTGCCACCTTTGGGGACGAAACGATGTCTGTTGCATCTTATTGCTTTCAAAAAATTTCGAGTGTCAACATAGAACAACAGGAGTGTTATGCTAGATTTTGGATTTTTTCGGGGTTCGTTTGGACATTTTTATACATTAACTAGGTTTCCCAGGCATTTTATGCGCATAATTCAAATTTGAACTACATGCATATTCTCCAGTGCATATAAACTGTTTGAAAGATCAAATATGTGTCCTTGGTTGCATGCTTATGTCCCATGCAAGAAATGGGAATGAATTTCACACACCATGCAACCATCACTCGGCCGCAAACATTGAGATACCTGGTTTTTAAATTCTAGTAAATCCAAAACTTGTGTGAAATTCATGAAACATGGCATGCTATCATGGAGCAGCATCAACATGCCGTGGTAAATTTGTTGTCCCATTTGGGGCGGGTTTGGTTATAAGCTTCTCAGAAACCGGAGCTTCTCACAACAAGCGTGATGGTTTCGGTAGGGAACGTGCCACCTTTGGGGACGAAACGACATCCGTTGCCTATTATTGCTTTCAAATTCTTTCGAGTGTCAACATAGAACAACAGGAGTGTTGTGTTCAATTTTGGAATTTTTCGGGGTTCGTTTGGACATTTTTACGCATTAACTGGGTTTTCCAGGCATTTTATGCGCATAATTCAAATTTGAACTACATGCACATTCTCCAGTGCATATAAACTGGTTGAAAAATCAAATATGTGTCCTTGGTTGCATGCTTAGGTCCCATGCAAGAAATGGGAATGAATTTCACACACCATGCCACCGTCACTCGGCCGCAAACATTGAGATACCTGGTTTTCAAATTCTAGTAAATCCAAAACTCGTCTGAAATTCATGAAACTTGGCATGCTATCAGGGAGCGGCATCAACATGCCGTGGTAAATTTTTTGTCCCATTTGGGGCAGGTTTGGTTATAAGCTTCTTAGAAACCAGAGCTTCTCACAACAAGCGTGATGGTTTCGGTAGGGAACGTGCCACCTTTGGGGACAAAACGATATCCGTTGCCTCTTATTGCTTTCAAAATCTTTCGAGTGTCAACATAGAACAACAGGAGTGTTGTGTTCAATTTTGGAATTTTTCGGGGTTCATTTGGACATTTTTACAAATTAACTGGGTTTTCCAGGCATTTTATGCGCATAATTCAAATTTGAACTACATGCACATTCTCCAGTGCATATAAACTGGTTGAAAAATCAAATATGTGGCCTTGGTTGCATGCTTAGGTCCCATGCAAGAAATGGGAATGAATTTCACACACCCTGCCAACGTCACTCGGTCGCAAACATTGAGATACCTGGTTTTTAAATTCTAGTAAATCCAAAACTCGTCTAAAATTCATGAAACTTGGCATGCTATCATGGAGCGGCATCAACATGCCGTGGTAAATTTTTTGTCCATTTGGGGCAGGTTTGGTTATAAGCTTCTCACACCAGAGCTTCTCACAACAAGCGTGATGGTTTCGGTAGGGAACGTGCCACCTTTGGGGACGAAACGATATCCGTTGCCTCTTATTGCTTTCTAAATTTTTCGAGAGTCAACATAGAACAACAAGAGTGTTGTGTTCAATTTTGGAATTTTTCGGGGTTCGTTTGGACATTTTATACGTTAACTGGGTTTTCCAGGCATTTTATGCGCATAATTCAAATTTGAACTACATGCACATTCTCCAGTGCATATAAACTGATTGAAAAATCAAATATTTGTCCTTGGTTGCATGCTTAGGTCCCATGCAAGTAATGGGAATGAATTTCACACACCCTACCACTGTCACTCGGTCGCAAACATTGAGATACCTGGTTTTTAAATTCTAGTAAATCCAAAACTCGTCTGAAATTCATGAAACTTGGCATGCTATCATGGAGCGGCATCAACATGCCGTGGTAAATTTTTTGTCCCATTTGGGGCAGGTTTGGTTATAAGCTTGTCAGAAACTAGAGCTTCTCACAACAAGCATGATGGTTTCGTTAGGGAACGTGCCACCTTTGGGGACGAAACGATGTCTGTTGCATCTTATTGCTTTCAAAAAATTTTGAGTGTCAACATAGAACAACAGGAGTGTTATGCTAAATTTTGGATTTTTTCGGGGTTCGTTTGGACATTTTTATACATTAACTAGGTTTCTTGAACTACATGCACATTCTCCAGTGCATATAAACTGGTTGAAAAATCAAATATGTGTCCTTGGTTGCATGCTTAGGTCCCATGCAAGAAATGGGAATGAATTTCACACACCATGCCACCATCACTCGGCCGCAAACATTGAGATACCTGGTTTTTAAATTCTAGTAAATCCAAAACTCGTGTGAAATTCATGAAACATGGCATGCTATCATGGAGCGGCATCAACATGCCGTGGTAAATTTGTTGTCCCATTTGGGGCGGGTTTGGTTATAAGCTTCTCAGAAACCGGAGCTTCTCACAACAAGCGTGATGGTTTCGGTAGGGAACGTGCCACCTTTGGGGACGAAACGATATCCGTTGCCTATTATTGCTTTCAAAATCTTTCGAGTGTCAACATAGAACAACAGGGGTGTTGTGTTCAATTTTGGAATTTTTCGGGGTTCGTTTGGACATTTTATACATTAACTCGGTTTTCCAGGCATTTTATGCGCATAATTCAAATTTGAACTACATGCACATTCTCCAGTGCATATAAACTGATTGAAAAATCAAATATGTGGCCTTGGTTGCATGCTTAGGTCCCATGCAAGTAATGGGAATGAATTTCACACACCCTCCCACCGTCACTCGGTCGCAAACATTGAGATACCTGGTTTTTAAATTCTAGTAAATCCAAAACTCGTCTGAAATTCATGAAACTTGGCGTGCTATCATGGAGCGGCATCAACATGCCGTGGTAAATTTTTTGTCCCATTTGGGGCAGGTTTGGGTATAAGCTTGTCAGAAACTAGAGCTTCTCACAACAAGCATGATGGTTTCGTTAGGGAACGTGCCACCTTTGGGGACGAAACGATGTCTGTTGCATCTTATTGCTTTCAAAAACTTTCGAGTGTCAACATAGAACAACAGGAGTGTTATGCTAAATTTTGGATTTTTTCGGGGTTCGTTTGGACATTTTTATACATTAACTAGGTTTCCGAGGCATTTTATGCGCATAATTCCAATTTGAACTACATGCATATTCTCTAGTGCATATAAACTGTTTGAAAGATCAAATATGTGTCCTTGGTTGCATGCTTAGGTCCCATGCAAGAAATGGGAATGAATTTCACACACCATTCCACCGTCACTCAGCCGCAAACATTGAGATACCTGGTTTTTAAATTCTAGTAAATCCAAAACTCGTCTGAAATTCATGAAACTTGGCATGCTATCATGGAGCGGCATCAACATGCCGTGGTAAATTTTTTGTCCCATTTGGGGCAGGTTTGGGTATAAGGTTCTCACAAACCAGAGTTCTCACAACATGCGTGATGGTTTCGGTAGGGAACGTGCCACCTTTGGGGACGAAACAATATCCGTTGCCTCTTATTGCTTTCAAAATCTTTCGAGTGTCAACATAGAACAACAGGAGTGTTGTGTTCAATTTTGGAATTTTTCGGGGTTCGTTTGGAAATTTTTTACACATTAACTGGGTTTTCCAGGCTTTTTATGAGCATAATTCAAATTTGAACTACATGCAAATTCTCCAGTGCATATAAACTAGTTGAAAAATCAAATATGTGTCCTTGGTTGCATGCTTAGGTCCCATGCAAGAAATGGGAATGAATTTCACACACCCTGCCAACGTCACTCGGCCGCAGACATTGTGATACCTGGTTTTTAGATTCTAGTAAATCCAAAATTCGTCTAAAATTCATGAAACTTGGCTTGCTATCATGGAGCGGCATCAACATGCCGTGGTAAATTTTTTGTCCCAATTGGGGCAGGTTTGGTTATAAACTTCTCAGAAACCAGAGCTTCTCACAACAAGCGTGATGGTTTCGGTAGGGAACGTGCCACCTTTGGGGATGAAACGATGTCCGTTGCCTCTTATTGCTTTAAAAAAAATTTGTGTGTCAACATAGAACAACAGGAGTGTTGTGTTCAATTTTGGAATTTTTCGGGGTTCGTTTGGACATTTTTATACATTAACTAGGTTTTCCAGGCATTGTTATGCGCATAATTCAAATTTGAAGTACATGCATATTGTCCAGTGCATCTAAACTGGTTGAAAAATCAAATATGTGTTCTTGGTTGCATGCTTAGGTCCCATGCAAGAAATGGGAATGAATTTCACACACCATGCCACCGTCACTCGGCCGCAAACATTGAGATACCTGGTTTTTAAATTCTAGTAAATCCAAAACTCGTCTGAAATTCCTGAAACTTGGCATGCTATCATGGAGCGGCATGAACATGCCGTGGTAAATTTTTTGTCCCATTTGGGGCAGGTTTGGTTATAAGCTTCTCAGAAACCAGAGCTTCTCACAACAAGCGTGATGGTTTCGGTAGGGAACGTGCCACCTTTGGGGACGAAACAATATCCGTTGCCTCTTATTGCTTTCAAAATCTTTCGAGTGTCAACATAGAACAACAAGAGTGTTGTGTTCAATTTTGGAATTTTTCGGGGTTCGTTTGGACATTTTTACACATTAACTGGGTTTTCCAGGCATTTTATGCGCATAATTCAAATTTGAACTACATGCACATTCTCCAGTGCATATAAACTGGTTGAAAAATCAAATATGTGTCCTTGTTTGCATGCTTAGGTCCCATGCAAGAAATGGGAATGAATTTCACACACCCTGCCAACGTCACTCGGCCGCAAACATTGAGATACCTGGTTTTTAAATTCTAGTAAATCCAAAACTCGTCTAAAATTCATGAAACTTGGCATGCTATCATGGAGCGGCATCTCCATGCCGTGGTAAATTTTTTGTCCCATTTGAGGCAGGTTTGGTTATAAGCTTCTCAGAAACCAGAGCTTCTCACAACAAGCGTGATGGTTTCGGTAGGGAATGTGCCACCTTTGGAGACGAAACGATGTCCGTTGCCTCTTATTGCTTTAAAAAAATTCGAGTGTCAACATAGAACAACAGGAGTGTTGTGTTCAATTTTGGAATTTTTCGGGGTTCGTTTGGACATTCTTATACATTAACTAAGTTTTCCAGGCATTGTTATGCGCATAATTCAAATTTGAAGTACATGCATATTCTCCAGTGCATATAAACTGGTTGAAAAATCAAATATGTGTCCTTGGTTGCATGCTTAGGTCCCATGCAAGAAACGGGAATGAATTTCACACACCATGCCACCGTCACTCGGCCGCAAACATTGAGATACCTGGTTTTCAAATTCTAGTAAATCCAAAACTCGTCTGAAATTCATGAAACTTGGCATGCTATCATGGAGCGGCATGAACATGCCGTGGTAAATTTTTTATCCCATTTGGGGCAGGTTTGGTTATAAGCTTCTCAGAAACCAGAGCTTCTCACAACAAGCGTGATGGTTTCGGTAGGGAAGGTGCCACCTTTGGGGACGAAACAATATCCGTTGCCTCTTATTGCTTTCAAAATCTTTCGAGTGTCAACATAGAACAACAAGAGTGTTGTGTTCAATTTTGGAATTTTTCGGGGTTCGTTTGGACATTTTTACACATTAACTGGGCTTTCCAGGCATTTTATGCGCATAATTCAAATTTGAACTACATGCACATTCTCCAGTGCATATAAACTGGTTGAAAAATCAAATATGTGTCCTTGGTTGCATGCTTTGGTCCCATGCAAGAAATGGGAATGAATTTCACACACCCTGCCAACGTCACTCGGCCGCAAACATTGAGGTACCTGGTTTAAAATTCTAGTAAATCCAAAACTCGTCTAAAATTCATGAAACTTGGCATGCTATCATGGAGCGGCATCAACATGCCATGGTAAGTTTTTTGTCCCATTTGGGGAAGGTTTGGTTATAAGCTTCTCAGAAACCAGAGCTTCTCACAACAAGCGTGATGGTTTCGGTAGGGAACGTGCCACCTTTGGAGACGAAACGATGTCCGTTGCCTCTTATTGCTTGAAAAAAAATTCGAGTGTCAACATAGAACAACAGGAGTGTTGTGTTCAATTTTGGAATTTTTCGGGGTTCGTTTGGACATTTTTATACATTAACTAGGTTTTCCAGGCATTGTTATGCGCATAATTCAAATTTGAAGTACATGCATATTCTCCAGTGCATATAAACTGGTTGAAAAATCAAATATGTGTCCTTGGTTGCATGCTTAGGTCCCATGCAAGAAATGGGAATGAATTTCACACACCATGCCACAGTCACTCGGCTGCAAACATTGAGATACCTGGTTTTCAAATTCTAGTAAATCCAAAACTCGCCTGAAATTCATGAAACTTGGCATGCTATCATGGAGCGGCATTAACATGCCGTGGTAAATTTTTTGTCCCATTTGGGGCAGGTTTGGTTATAAGCTTCTCAGAAACCAGAGCTTCTCACAACAAGCGTGATGGTTTCGGTTAGGAACGTGCCACCTTTGGGGACGAAACGATATCCGTTGCCTCTTATTGCTTTCAAAATCTTTCGAGTGTTAACATAGAACAACAGGAGTGTTGTGTTCAATTTTGGAATTTTTCGGGGTTCGTTTGGAAATTTTTTACACATTAACTGGGTTTTCCAGGCATTTTATGAGCATAATTCAAATTTGAACTACATGCAAATTCTCCAGTGCATATAAACTAGTTGAAAAATCAAATATGTGTCCTTGGTTGCATGCTTAGGTCCCATGCAAGAAATGGGAATGAATTTCACACACCCTGCCAACGTCACTCGGCCGCAGACATTGTGATACCTGGTTTTTAAATTCTAGTAAATCCAAAATTCGTCTAAAATTCATGAAACTTGGCTTGCTATCATGGAGCGGCATCAACATGCCGTGGTAAATTTTTTGTCCCAATTGGGGCAGGTTTGGTTATAAACTTCTCAGAAACCAGAGCTTCTCACAACAAGCGTGATGGTTTCGGTAGGGAACGTGCCACCTTTGGGGATGAAACGATGTCCGTTGCCTCTTATTGCTTTCAAAATCTTTCGAGTGTCAACATAGAACAACAAGAGTGTTGTGTTCAATTTTGGAATTTTTCGGGGTTCGTTTGGACATTTTTATACATTAACTAGGTTTTCCAGGCATTGTTATGCGCATAATTCAAATTTGAAGTACATGCATATTCTCCAGTGCATCTAAACTGGTTGAAAAATCAAATATGTGTCCTTGGTTGCATGCTTAGGTCCCATGCAAGAAATGGGAATGATTTTCACACACCATGCCACCGTCACTCGGCCACAAACATTGAGATACCTGGTTTTTAAATTCTAGTAAATCCAAAACTCGTCTGAAATTCCTGAAACTTGGCATGCTATCATGGAGCGGCATGAACATGCCGTGGTAAATTTTTTGTCCCATTTGGGGCAGGTTTGGTTATAAGCTTCTCAGAAACCAGAGCTTCTCACAACAAGCGTGATGGTTTCGGTAGGGAACGTGCCACCTTTGGGGACGAAACAATATCCGTTGCCTCTTATTGCTTTCAAAATCTTTCGAGTGTCAACATAGAACAACAAGAGTGTTGTGTTCAATTTTGGAATTTTTCGGGGTTCGTTTGGACATTTTTACACATTAACTGGGTTTTCCAGCCATTTTATGCGCATAATTCAAATTTGAACTACATGCACATTCTCCAGTGCATATAAACTGGTTGAAAAATCAAATATGTGTCCTTGTTTGCATGCTTAGGTCCCATGCAAGAAATGGGAATGAATTTCACACACCCTGCCAACGTCACTCGGCCGCAAACATTGAGATACCTGGTTTTTAAATTCTAGTAAATCCAAAACTCGTCTAAAATTCATGAAACTTGGCATGCTATCATGGAGCGGCATCTCCATGCCGTGGTAAATTTTTTGTCCCATTTGAGGCAGGTTTGGTTATAAGCTTCTCAGAAACCAGAGCTTCTCACAACAAGCGTGATGGTTTCGGTAGGGAACGTGCCACCTTTGGAGACGAAACGATGTCCGTTGCCTCTTATTGCTTTAAAAAAAATTCGAGTGTCAACATAGAACAACAGGAGTGTTGTGTTCAATTTTGGAATTTTTCGGGGTTCATTTGGACATTCTTATACATTAACTAAGTTTTCCAGGCATTGTTATGCGCATAATTCAAATTTGAAGTACATGCATATTCTCCAGTGCATATAAACTGGCTGAAAAATCAAATATGTGTCCTTGGTTGCATGCTTAGGTCCCATGCAAGAAATGGGAATGAATTTCACACACCATGCCACCGTCACTCGGCCGCAAACATTGAGATACCTGGTTTTCAAATTCTAGTAAATCCAAAACTCGTCTGAAATTCATGAAACTTGGCATGCTATCATGGAGCGGCATCAACATGCCGTGGTAAATTTTTTGTCCCATTTGGGGCAGGTTTGCTTATAAGCTTCTCAGAAACCAGAGCTTCTCACAACAAGCGTGATGGTTTCGGTAGGGAACGTGCCACCTTTGGGGACGAAACGATATTCATTGCCTCTTATTGCTTTCAAAATCTTTCGAGTGTCAACATAGAACAACAGGAGTGTTGTGTTCAATTTTGGAATTTTTCGGGGTTCGTTTGGACATTTTTACACATTAACTGGGTTTTCCAGGCATTTTATGCGCATAATTCAAATTTGAACTACATGCACATTCTCCAGTGCATATAAACTGGTTGAAAAATCAAATATGTGTCCTTGGTTGCATGCTTTGGTCCCATGCAAGAAATGGGAATGAATTTCACACACCCTGCCAACGTCACACGGCTGCAAACATTGAGGTACCTGGTTTTAAAATTCTAGTAAATCCAAAACTCGTCTAAAATTCATGAAACTTGGCATGCTATCATGGAGCGGCATCAACATGCCGTGGTAAGTTTTTTGTCCCATTTGGGGAAGGTTTGGTTATAAGCTTCTCAGAAACCAGAGCTTCTCACAACAAGCGTGATGGTTTCGGTAGGGAACATGCCACCTTTGGAGACGAAACGATGTCCGTTGCCTCTTATTGCTTTAAAAAAAATTCGAGTGTCAACATAGAACAACAGGAGTGTTGTGTTCAATTTTGGAATTTTTCGGGGTTCGTTTGGACATTCTTATACATTAACTAAGTTTTCCAGGCATTGTTATGCGCATAATTCAAATTTGAAGTACATGCATATTCTCCAGTGCATATAAACTGGTTGAAAAATCAAATATGTGTCCTTGGTTGCATGCTTAGGTCCCATGCAAGAAATGGGAATGAATTTCACACACCATGCCACAGTCACTCGGCCGCAAACATTGAGATACCTGGTTTTCAAATTCTAGTAAATCCAAAACTCGTCTGAAATTCATGAAACTTGGCATGCTATCATGGAGCGGCATCAACATGCCGTGGTAAATTTTTTGTCCCATTTGGGGCAGGTTTGGTTATAAGCTTCTCAGAAACCAGAGCTTCTCACAACAAGCGTGATGGTTTCGGTAGGGAACGTGCCACCTTTGGGGACGAAACGATATCCGTTGCCTCTTATTGCTTTCAAAATCTTTCGAGTGTCAACATAGAACAACAGGAGTGTTGTGTTCAATTTTGGAATTTTTCGGGGTTCGGTTGGACATTTTTACACATTAACTGGGTTTTCCAGGCATTTTATGCGCATAATTCAAATTTGAACTACATGCACATTCTCCAGTGCATATAAACTGGTTGAAAAATCAAATATGTGTCCTTGGTTGCATGCTTTGGTCCCATGCAAGAAATGGGAATGAATTTCACACACCCTGCCAACGTCACTCGGCCCCGAACATTGAGATACCTGGTTTTTAAATTCTAGTAAATCCAAAACTCGTCTAAAATTCATGAAACTTGGCATGCTATCATGGAGCGGCATCTCCATCCCGTGGTAAATTTTTTGTCCCATTTGAGGCAGGTTTGGTTATAAGCTTCTCAGAAACCAGAGCTTCTCACAACAAGCGTGATGGTTTCGGTAGGGAACGTGCCACCTTTGGAGACGAAACGATGTCCGTTGCCTCTTATTGCTTTAAAAAAAATTCGAGTGTCAACATAGAACAACAGGAGTGTTGTGTTCAATTTTGGAATTTTTCGGGGTTCGTTTGGACATTCTTATACATTAACTAAGTTTTCCAGGCATTGTTATGCGCATAATTCAAATTTGAAGTACATGCATATTCTCCAGTGCATATAAACTGGTTGAAAAATCAAACATGTGTCCTTGGTTGCATGCTTAGGTCCCATGCAAGAAATGGGAATGAATTTCACACACCATGCCACCGTCACTCGGCCGCAAACATTGAGATACCTGGTTTTTAAATTCTAGTAAACCCAAAACTCGTCTGAAATTCATGAAACTTGGCATGCTATCATGGAGCGGCATCAACATGCCGTGGTAAATTTTTTGTCCCATTTGGGGCAGGTTTGGTTATAAGCTTCTCAGAAACCAGAGCTTCTCACAATAAGCGTGATGGTTTCGGTAGGGAACGTGCCACCTTTTGGGACGAAACAATATCCGTTGCCTCTTATTGCTTTCAACATAGAACAACAAGAGTGTTGTGTTCAATTTTGGAATTTTTCGGGGTTCGTTTGGACATTTTTACACATTAACTGGGTTTTCCAGGCATTTTATGCGCATAATTCAAATTTGAACTACATGCACATTCTCCAGTGCATATAAACTGGTTGAAAAATCAAATATGTGTCCTTGGTTACATGCTTTGGTCCCATGCAAGAAATGGGAATGAATTTCACACACCCTGCCAACGTCACTCGGCCGCAAACATTGAGGTTCCTGGTTTTAAAATTCTAGTAAATCCAAAACTCGTCTCAAATTCATGAAACTTGGCATGCTATCATGGAGCGGCATCAACATGCTGTGGTAAGTTTTTTGTCCCATTTGGGGAAGGTTTGGTTATAAGCTTCTCAGAAACCAGAGCTTCTCACGACAAGCGTGATGGTTTCGGTAGGGAACGTGCCACCTTTGGGGACGAAACGATGTCCGTTGCCTCTTATTGCTTTAAAAAAATGTGAGTGTCAACACAGAACAACAGGAGTGTTGTGTTCAATTTTCGATTTTTTCGGGGTTCGTTTGGACATTTTTACACATTAACTGGGTTTTCCAGGCATTTTATGCGCATAATTCAAATTTGAAGTACATGCATATTCTCCAGTGCATATAAACTGGTTGAAAAATCAAATATGTGTCCTTGGTTGCATGCTTAGGTCCCATGCAAGAAATGGGAATGAATTTCACAGACCATGCCACCGTCACTCGGCCGCAAACATTGAGATACCTGGTTTTTAAATTCTAGTAAATCCAAAACTCGTCTGAAATTCATGAAACTTGGCATGCTATCATGGAGCGGCATCAACATGCCGTGGTAAATTTTTTGTCCCAATTGGGGTAGGTTTGGTTATAACCTTCTCAGAAACCAGAGCTTCTCACAACAAGCGTGATGGTTTCGGTAGGGAACGTGCCACCTTTGGGGATGAAACGATGTCCGTTGCCTCTTATTGCTTTAAAAACAATTTGTGTGTCAACATAGAACAACAGGAGTGTTGTGTTCAATTTTGGAATTTTTCGGGGTTCGTTTGGACATTTTTATACATTAACTAGGTTTTCCAGGCATTGTTATGCATAATTCAAATTTGAAGTACATGCATATTCTCCAATGCATCTAAACTGGTTGAAAAATCAAATATGTGTCCTTGGTTGCATGCTTAGGTCCCATGCAAGACATGGGAATGAATTTCACACACCATGCCACCGTCACTCGGCCGCAAACATTGAGATATCTGGTTTTTAAATTCTAGTAAATCCAAAACTCGTCTGAAATTCCTGAAACTTGGCATGCTATCATGGAGCGGCATGAACATGCCTTGGTAAATTTTTTGTCCCATTTGGGGCAGGTTTGGTTATAAGCTTCTCAGAAACCAGAGCTTCTCACAACAAGCGTGATGGTTTCGGTAGGGAACGTGCCACCTTTGGGGACGAAACAGTATCCGTTGCCTCTTATTGCTTTCAAAATCTTTCGAGTGTCAACATAGAACAACAAGAGTGTTGTGTTCAATTTTGGAATTTTTCGGGGTTCGTTTGGACATTTTTACACATTAACTGGGTTTTCCAGGCATTTTATGCGCATAATTCAAATTTGAACTACATGCACATTCTCCAGTGCATATAAACTGGTTGAAAAATCAAATATGTGTCCTTGTTTGCATGCTTAGGTCCCATGCAAGAAATGGGAATGAATTTCACACACCCTGCCAACGTCACTCGGCCGCAAACATTGAGATACCTGGTATTTAAATTCTAGTAAATCCAAAACTCGTCTAAAATTCATGAAACTTGGCATGCTATCATGGAGCGGCATCTCCATGCCGTGGTAAATTTTTTGTCCCATTTGAGGCAGGTTTGGTTATAAGCTTCTCAGAAACCAGAGCTTCTCACAACAAGCGTGATGGTTTCGGTAGGGAACGTGCCACCTTTGGAGACGAAACGATGTCCGTTGCCTCTTATTGCTTTTAAAAAAATTCGAGTGTCAACATAGAACAACAGGAGTGTTGTGTTCAATTTTGGAATTTTTCGGGGTTCGTTTGGACATTCTTATACATTAACTAAGTTTTCCAGGCATTGTTATGCGCATAATTCAAATTTGAAGTACATGCATATTCTCCAGTGCATATAAACTGGTTGAAAAATCAAACATGTGTCCTTGGTTGCATGCTTAGGTCCCATGCAAGAAATGGGAATGAATTTCACACACCATGCCACCGTCACTCGGCCGCAAACATTGAGATACCTGGTTTTCAAATTCTAGTAAATCCAAAACTCGTCTGAAATTCATGAAACTTGGCATGCTATCATGGAGCGGCATCAACATGCCGTGGTAAATTTTTTGTCCCATTTGGGGCAGGTTTGGTTATAAGCTTCTCAGAAACCAGAGCTTCTCACAACAAGCGTGATGGTTTCGGTAGGGAACGTGCCACCTTTGGGGACGAAACGATATCCGTTGCCTCTTATTGCTTTCAAAATCTTTCGAGTGTCAACATAGAACAACAGGAGTGTTGTGTTCAATTTTGGAATTTTTCGGGGTTCGTTTGGACATTTTTACACATTAACTGGGTTTTCCAGGCATTTTATGCGCACAATTCAAATTTGAACTACATGCACATTCTCCAGTGCATATAAACTGGTTGAAAAATCAAATATGTGTCCTTGGTTGCATGCTTTGGTCCCATGCAAGAAATGGGAATGAATTTCACACACCCTGCCAACGTCACTCGGCCGCAAACATTGAGATACCTGGTTTTTAAATTCTAGTAAATCCAAAACTCGTCTAAAATTCATGAAACTTGGCATGCTATCATGGAGCGGCATCTCCATGCCGTGGTAAATTTTTTGTCCCATTTGAGGCAGGTTTGGTTATAAGCTTCTCAGAAACCAGAGCTTCTCACAACAAGCGTGATGGTTTCGGTAGGGAACGTGCCACCTTTGGAGACGAAACGATGTCCGTTGCCTCTTATTGCTTTAAAAAAAATTCGAGTGTCAACATAGAACAACAGGAGTGTTGTGTTCAATTTTGGAATTTTTCGGGGTTCGTTTGGACATTCTTATACATTAACTAAGTTTTCCAGGCATTGTTATGCGCATAATTCAAATTTGAAGTACATGCATATTCTCCAGTGCATATAAACTGGTTGAAAAATCAAACATGTGTCCTTGGTTGCATGCTTAGGTCCCATGCAAGAAATGGGAATGAATTTCACACACCATGCCACCGTCACTCGGCCGCAAACATTGAGATACCTGGTTTTCAAATTCTAGTAAATCCAAAACTCGTCTGAAATTCATGAAACTTGGCATGCTATCATGGAGCAGCATCAACATGCCGTGGTAAATTTTTTGTCCCATTTCGGGCAGGTTTGGGTATAAGCTTCTCAGAAACTAGAGCTTCTCACAACAAGCATGATGGTTTCGTTAGGGAACGTGCCACCTTTGGGGACGAAAGGATGTCTGTTGCATCTTATTGCTTTCAAAAAATTTCGAGTGTCAACATAGAACAACAGGAGTGTTATGCTAAATTTTGGATTTTTTCGGGGTTCGTTTGGACATTTTTGAATATTAACTAGGTTTCCCAGGCATTTTATGCGCATAATTCAAATTTGAACTACATGCATATTCTCCAGTGCATATAAACTGTTTGAAAGATCAAATATGTGTCCTTGGTTGCATGCTTATGTCCCATGCAAGAAATGGGAATGAATTTCACACACCATGCCACCATCACTCGGCCGCAAACGTTGAGATACCTGGTTTTTAAATTCTAGTAAATCCAGAACTCGTGTGAAATTCATGAAACTTGGCATGCTATCATGGAGCGGCATCAACATGCCGTGGTAAATTTGTTGTCCCATTTGGGGCGGGTTTGGTTATAAGCTTCTCAGAAACCGGAGCTTCTCACAACAAGCGTGATGGTTTCGGTAGGGAACGTGCCACCTTTGGGGACGAAACGATATCCGTTTCCTATTATTGCTTTCAAAATCTTTCGAGTGTCAGCATAGAACAACAGGAGTGTTGTGTTCAGTTTTGGAATTTTTCGGGGTTCGTTTGGACATTTTTACGCATTAACTGGGTTTTCCAGGCATTTTATGCGCATAATTCAAATTTGAACTACATGCACATTCTCCAGTGCATATAAACTAGTTGAAAAATCAAATATGTGTCCTTGGTTGCATGCTTAGGTCCCATGCAAGAAATGGGAATGAATTTCACACACCCTGCAAACGTCACTCGGCCGCAAACATTGAGATACCTGGTTTTTAAATTCTAGTAAATCCAAAACTCGTCTAAAATTCATGAAACTTGGCATGCTATCATTGAGCGGCATCAACATGCCGTGGTAAATTTTTTGTCCCATTTGGGGCAGGTTTGGTTATAAGCTTCTCAGAAACCAGAGCTTCTCACAGCAAGCGTGATGGTTTCGATAGGGAACGTGCCACCTTTGGGGACGAAATGATGTCCGTTGCCTCTTATTGCTTTAAAAAAAATTTGAGTGTCAACATAGAACAACAGGAGTGTTGTGTTCAATTTTGGAATTTTTCGGGGTTCGTTTGGACATTTTTATACATTAACTAGGTTTTCCAGGCATTGTTATGCGCATAATTCAAATTTGAAGTACATGCATATTCTCCAGTGCATATAAACTGGTTGAAAAATCAAATATGTGTCCTTGGTTGCATGCTTAGGTCCCATGCAAGAAATGGGAATGAATTTGACACACCATGCCACCGTCACTCGGCCGCAAACATTGAGATACCTGGTTTTTAAATTCTAGTAAATCCAAAACTCGTCTGAAATTCATGAAACTTGGCATGCTATCATGGAGCGGCATCAACATGCCGTGGTAAATTTTTTGTCCCATTTGGGGCAGGTTTGGTTATAAGCTTCTCAGAAACCAGAGCTTCTCACAACAAGCGTGATGGTTTCGGTAGGGAACGTGCCACCTTTGGGGACGAAACGATATCCGTTGCCTCTTATTGCTTTCAAAATCTTTCGAGTGTCAACATAGAACAACAGGAGTGTTGTGTTCAATTTTGGAATTTTTCGGGGTTCGTTTGGACATTTTTACACATTAACTGGGTTTTCCAGGCATTTTATGCGCATAATTCAAATTTGAACTACATGCACATTCTCCAGTGCATATAAACTGGTTGAAAAATCAAATATGTGTCCTTGGTTGCATGCTTTGGTCCCATGCAAGAAATGGGAATGAATTTCACACACCCTGCCAACGTCACTCGGCCGCAAACATTGAGGTACCTGGTTTTAAAATTCTAGTAAATCGAAAACTCGTCTAAAATTCATGAAACTTGGCATGCTATCATGGAGCGTCATCAACATGCCGTGGTAACTTTTGTCCCATTTGGGGAAGGTTTGGTTATAAGCTTCTCAGAAACTAGAGCTTCTCACAACAAGCGTGATGGTTTCGGTAGGGAACGTGCCACCTTTGGGGACGAAATGATGTCCGTTGCCTCTTATTCCTTTAAAAATTAATTGAGTGTCAACATAGAACAACAGGAGTGTTGTGTTCAATTTTGGAATTTTTCGGGGTTCGTTTGGACATTTTTATACATTAACTAGGTTTTCCAGGCATTGTTATGCGCATAATTCAAATTTGAAGTACATGCATATTCTCCAGTGCATATAAACTGGTTGAAAAATCAAATATGTGTCCTTGGTTGCATGCTTAGGTCCCATGCAAGAAATGGGAATGAATTTCACACACCATGCCACCGTCACTCGGCCGCAAACATTGAGATACCTGGTTTTTAAATTCTAGTAAATCCAAAACTCGTCTGAAATTCATGAAACTTGGCATGCTATCATGGAGCGGCATCAACATGCCGTGGTAAATTTTTTGTCCCATTTGGGGGCAGGTTTGGTTATAAGCCTCTCAGAAACCAGAGCTTCTCACAACAAGCATGATGGTTTCGGTAGGGAACGTGCCACCTTTGGGGACGAAACAATATCCGTTGTCTCTTATTGCTTTCAAATTCTTTCGAGTGTCAACATAGAACAACAGGAGTGTTGTGTTCAATTTTGGAATTTTTCGGGGTTCGTTTGGACATTTTTACACATTAACTGGGTTTTCCAGGCATTTTATGCGCATAATTCAAATTTGAACTACATGCACATTCTCCAGTGCATATAAACTGGTTGAAAAATCAAATATGTGTCCTTTGTTGCATGCTTAGGTCCCATGCAAGAAATGGGAATGAATTTCACACACCCTGCCAACGTCACTCGGCCGCAAACATTGAGATACCTGGTTTTTAAATTCTAGTAAATCCAAAACTCGTCTAAAATTCATGAAACTTGGCTTGCTATCATGGAGCGGCATCAACATGCCGTGGTAAATTTTTTGTCCCATTTGGGGCAGGTTTGGTTATAAGCTTCTCAGAAACCAGATCTTCTCACAACAAGCGTGATGGTTTCGGTAGGGAACGTGCCACCTTTCGGGACGAAACGATGTCTGTTGCCTCTTATTGCTTTAAAAAAATTGGAGTGTCAACATAGAACAACAGGAGTGTTGTGTTCAATTTTGGAATTTTTCGGGGTTCGTTTGGACATTTTTATACATTAACTAGGTTTTCCAGGCATTGTTATGCGCATAATTCAAATTTGAAGTACATGCATATTCTCCAGTGCATATAAACTGGTTGAAAAATAAAATATGTGTCCTTGGTTGCATGCTTAGGTCCCATGCAAGAAATGGGAATGAATTTCACACACCATGCCACCGTCACTCGGCCGCAAACATTGAGATACCTGGTTTTTAAATTCTAGTAAATCCAAAACTCGTCTGAAATTCATGAAACTTGGCATGCTATCATGGAGCGGCATCAACATGCCGTGGTAAATTTTTTGTCCCATTTGGGGCAGGTTTGGTTATAAGCTTCTCAGAAACCAGAGCTTCTCACAACAAGCGTGATGGTTTCGGTAGGGAACGTGCCACCTTTGGGGACAAAACAATATCCGTTGCCTCTTATTGCTTTCAAAATCTTTCGAGTGTCAACATAGAACAACAGGAGTGTTGTGTTTAATTTTGGAATTTTTCGGGGTTCGTTTGGACATTTTTATACATTAACTAGGTTTTCCAGGCATTGTTATGCGCATAATTCAAATTTGAAGTACATGCATATTCTCCAGTGCATATAAACTGGTTGAAAAATCAAATATGTGTCCTTGGTTGCATGCTTAGGTCCCATGCAAGAAATGGGAATGAATTTCACACACCATGCCACCGTCACTCGGCCGCAAACATTGAGATACCTGGTTTTTAAATTCTAGTAAATCCAAAACTCGTCTCAAATTCATGAAACTTGGCATCCTATCATGGAGCGACATCGACATACCGTGGTAAATTTTTTGTCCCATTTGGGGGAAGGTTTGGTTATAAGCTTCTCAGAAACCAGAGTTTCTCACAACAAGCGTGATGGTTTCGGTAGGGAACGTGCCACCTTTGGGGACGAAACAATATCCGTTGGCTCTTATTGCTTTCAAAATCTTTCGAGTGTCAACATAGAACAACAGGAGTGTTGTGTTCAATTTTGGAATTTTTCGGGGTTCATTTGGACATTTTTATACATTAACTAGGTTTTCCAGGCATTGTTATGCGCATAATTCAAATTTGAAGTACATGCATATTCTTTAGTGCATATAAACTGGTTGAAAAATCAAATATGTGTCCTTGGTTGTATGCTTAGGTCCCATGCAAGAAATGGGAATGAATTTCACACACCATGCCACCGTCACTTGGCCGCAAACATTGAGATACCTGGTTTTTAAATTCTAGTAAATCCAAAACTCGTCTGAAATTCATGAAACTTGGCATGCTATCATGGAGCGGCATCAACATGCCGTGGTAAATTTTTTGTCCCATTTGGGGCAGGTTTGGTTATAAGCTTCTCAGAAACCAGAGCTTCTCACAACAAGCGTGATGGTTTCGGTAGGGAACGTGCCACCTTTGGGGATAAAACAATATCCGTTGCCTCTTATTGCTTTCAAAATCTTTCGAGTGTCAACATAGAACAACAGGAGTGTTGTGTTCAATTTTGGAATTTTTCGGGGTTCGTTTGGACATTTTTATACATTAACTAGGTTTTCCAGGCATTGTTATGCGCATAATTCAAATTTGAAGTACATGCATATTCTCCAGTGCATATAAACTGGTTGAAAAATCAAATATGTGTCCTTGGTTGCATGCTTAGGTCCCATGCAAGAAATGGGAATGAATTTCACACACCATGCCACCGTCACTCGGCCGCAAACATTGAGATACCTGGTTTTTAAATTCTAGTAAATCCAAAACTCGTCTGAAATTCATGAAACTTGGCATGCTATCATGGAGCGGCATCAACATGCCGTGGTAAATTTTTTGTCCCATTTGGGGGCAGGTTTGGTTATAAGCCTCTCAGAAACCAGAGCTTCTCACAACAAGCATGATGGTTTCGGTAGGGAACGTGCCACCTTTGGGGACGAAACAATATCCGTTGTCTCTTATTGCTTTCAAATTCTTTCGAGTGTCAACATAGAACAACAGGAGTGTTGTGTTCAATTTTGGAATTTTTCGGGGTTCGTTTGGACATTTTTACACATTAACTGGGTTTTCCAGGCATTTTATGCGCATAATTCAAATTTGAACTACATGCACATTCTCCAGTGCATATAAACTGGTTGAAAAATCAAATATGTGTCCTTTGTTGCATGATTAGGTCCCATGCAAGAAATGGGAATGAATTTCACACACCCTGCCAACGTCACTCGGCCGCAAACATTGAGATACCTGGTTTTTAAATTCTAGTAAATCCAAAACTCGTCTAAAATTCATGAAACTTGGCTTGCTATCATGGAGCGGCATCAACATGCCGTGGTAAATTTTTTGTCCCATTTGGGGCAGGTTTGGTTATAAGCTTCTCAGAAACCAGAGCTTCTCACAACAAGCGTGATGGTTTCGGTAGGGAACGTGCCACCTTTCGGGACGAAACGATGTCTGTTGCCTCTTATTGCTTTAAAAAAATTGGAGTGTCAACATAGAACAACAGGAGTGTTGTGTTCAATTTTGGAATTTTTCGGGGTTCGTTTGGACATTTTTATACATTAACTAGGTTTTCCAGGCATTGTTATGCGCATAATTCAAATTTGAAGTACATGCATATTCTCCAGTGCATATAAACTGGTTGAAAAATAAAATATGTGTCCTTGGTTGCATGCTTAGGTCCCATGCAAGAAATGGGAATGAATTTCACACACCATGCCACCGTCACTCGGCCACAAACATTGAGATACCTGGTTTTTAAATTCTAGTAAATCCAAAACTCGTCTGAAATTCATGAAACTTGGCATGCTATCATGGAGCGGCATCAACATGCCGTGGTAAATTTTTTGTCCCATTTGGGGCAGGTTTGGTTATAAGCTTCTCAGAAACCAGAGCTTCTCACAACAAGCGTGATTGTTTCGGTAGGGAACGTGCCACCTTTGGGGACAAAACAATATCCGTTGCCTCTTATTGCTTTCAAAATCTTTCGAGTGTCAACATAGAACAACAGGAGTGTTGTGTTTAATTTTGGAATTTTTCGGGGTTCGTTTGGACATTTTTATACATTAACTAGGTTTTCCAGGCATTGTTATGCGCATAATTCAAATTTGAAGTACATGCATATTCTCCAGTGCATATAAACTGGTTGAAAAATCAAATATGTGTCCTTGGTTGCATGCTTAGGTCCCATGCAAGAAATGGGAATGAATTTCACACACCATGCCACCGTCACTCGGCCGCAAACATTGAGATACCTGGTTTTTAAATTCTAGTAAATCCAAAACTCGTCTGAAATTCATGAAACTTGGCATCCTATCATGGAGCGACATCGACATACCGTGGTAAATTTTTTGTCCCATTTGGGGGAAGGTTTGGTTATAAGCTTCTCAGAAACCAGAGCTTCTCACAACAAGCGTGATGGTTTCGGTAGGGAACGTGCCACCTTTGGGGACGAAACAATATCCGTTGTCTCTTATTGCTTTCAAAATCTTTCGAGTGTCAACATAGAACAACAGGAGTGTTGTGTTCAATTTTGGAATTTTTCGGGGTTCATTTGGACATTTTTATACATTAACTAGGTTTTCCAGGCATTGTTATGCGCATAATTCAAATTTGAAGTACATGCATATTCTCCAGTGCATATAAACTGGTTGAAAAATCAAATATGTGTCCTTGGTTGTATGCTTAGGTCCCATGCAAGAAATGGGAATGAATTTCACACACCATGCCACCGTCACTTGGCCGCAAACATTGAGATACCTGGTTTTTAAATTCTAGTAAATCCAAAACTCGTCTGAAATTCATGAAACTTGGCATGCTATCATGGAGCGGCATCAACATGCCGTGGTAAATTTTTTGTCCCATTTGGGGCAGGTTTGGTTATAAGCTTCTCAGAAACCAGAGCTTCTCACAACAAGCGTGATGGTTTCGGTAGGGAACGTGCCACCTTTGGGGACAAAACAATATCCGTTGCCTCTTATTGCTTTCAAAATCTTTCGAGTGTCAACATAGAACAACAGGAGTGTTGTGTTCAATTTTGGAATTTTTCGGGGTTCGTTTGGACATTTTTATACATTAACTAGGTTTTCCAGGCATTGTTATGCGCATAATTCAAATTTGAAGTACATGCATATTCTCCAGTGCATATAAACTGGTTGAAAAATCAAATGTGTGTCCTTGGTTGCATGCTTAGGTCCCATGCAAGAAATGGGAATGAATTTCACACACCATGCCACCGTCACTCGGCCGCAAACATTGAGATACCTGGTTTTTAAATTCTAGTAAATCCAAAACTCGTCTGAAATTCATGAAACTTGGCATGCTATCATGGAGCGACATCAACATGGCGTGGTAAATTTTTTGTCCCATTTGGGGGCAGGTTTTGTTATAAGCTTCTCAGAAACCAGAGCTTCTCACAACAAGCGTGATGGTTTCGGTAGGGAACGTGCCACCTTTGGGGACAAAACAATATCCGTTGCCTCTTATTGCTTTCAAAATCTTTCGAGTGTCAACATAGAACAACAGGAGTGTTGTGTTCAATTTTGGAATTTTTCGGGGTTCGTTTGGACATTTTTATACATTAACTAGGTTTTCCAGGCATTGTTATGCGCATAATTCAAATTTGAAGTACATGCATATTCTCTAGTGCATATAAACTGGTTGAAAAATCAAATATGTGTCCATGGTTGCATGCTTAGGTCCCATGCAAGAAATGGGAATGAATTTCACACACCATGCCACCGTCACTCGGCCGCAAACATTGAGATACCTGGTTTTCAAATTCTAGTAAATCCAAAACTCGTCTGAAATTCATGAAACTTGGCATGCTATCATGGAGCGGCATCAACATGCCGTGGTAAATTTTTTGTCCCATTTGGGGCAGGTTTGGTTATAAGCTTCTCAGAAACCAGAGCTTCTCACAACAAGCATGATGGTTTCGGTAGGGAACGTGCCACCTTTGGGGACGAAACGATATCCGTTGCCTGTTATTGCTTTCAAAATCTTTCGAGTGTCAACATAGAACAACAGGAGTGTTGTGTTCAATTTTGGAATTTTTCGGGGTTCGTTTGGACATTTTTACACATTAACTGGGTTTTCCAGGCATTTTATGCGCATAATTCAAATTTGAATTACATGCACATTCTCCAGTGCATATAAACTGGTTGAAAAATCAAATATGTGTCCTTGGTTGCATGCTTTGGTCCCATGCAAGAAATGGGAATGAATTTCACACACCCTGATAACATCACTCGGCCGCAAACATTGAGATACCTGGTTTTAAAATTCTAGTAAATCCAAAACTCGTCTAAAATTCATGAAACTTGGCATGCTATCATGGAGCGGCATCAACATGCCGTGGTAAATTTTTTGTCCCATTTGGGGCAGGTTTGGTTATAAGCTTCTCACAACAAGCGTGATGGTTTCGGTAGGGAACGTGTCACCGTTGGGGACGAAACGATGTCCGTTGCCTCTTATTGCTTTAAAAAAAACTTGAGTGTCAACACAGAACAACAGGAGTGTTGTGTTCAATTTTGGAATTTTGCGGGGTTCGTTTGGACATTTTTATAAATTAACTAGATTTTCCAGGCATTGTTATGCGCATAATTCAAATTTGAAGTACATGCATATTCTCAAGTGGATATAAACTGGTTGAAAAATCAAATATGTGTCGTTGGTTGCATGCTTAGGTCCCATGCAAGAAATGGGAATGAATTTCACAGACCATGCCACCGTCACTCGGCCGCAAACATTGAGATACCTGGTTTTTAGATTCTAGTAAATCCAAAACTCGTCTGAAATTCATGAAACTTGGCATGCTATCATGGAGCGGCATCAACATGCCGTGGTAAATTTTTTGTCCCATTTGGGGCAGGTTTGGTTATAAGCTTCTCAGAAACCAGAGCTTCTCACAACAAGCGTGATGGTTTCCGTAGGGAACGTGCCACCTTTGGGGACGAAACAATATCCATTGCCTCTTATTGCTTTCAAAATCTTTCGAGTGTCAACATAGAACAACAGGAGTGTTGTGTTCAATTTTGGAATTTTTCGGGGTTCGTTTGGACATTTTTACACATTAACTGGGTTTTCCAGGCATTTTATGCGCATAATTCAAATTTGAACTACATGCACATTCTCCAGTGCATATAAACTGGTTGAAAAATCAAATATGTGTCCTTGGTTGCATGCTTAGGTCCCATGCAAGAAATGGGAATGAATTTCACACACCCTGCCAACGTCACTCGGCCGCAAACATTGAGATACCTGGTTTTTAAATTCTAGTAAATCCAAAACTCGTCTAAAATTCATGAAACATGGCATGCTATCATGGAGCGGCATCACCATGCCGTGGTAAATTTTTTGTCCCATTTGGGGCAGGTTTCGTTATAAGCTTCTCAGAAACCAGAGCTTCTCACGACAAGTGTGCTGGTTTCGGTAGGGAACGTGCCACCTTTGGAGACGAAACGATGTCCGTTGCCTCTTATTACTTTAAAAAAAATTGAGTGTCAACATAGAACAACAGGAGTGTTGTGTTCAATTTTGGAATTTTTCGGGGTTCGTTTGGACATTTTTATACATTAACTAGGTTTTCCAGGCATTGTTATGCGCATAATTCAAATTTGAAGTACATGCATATTCTCCAGTGCATATAAACTGGTTGAAAAATCAAATATGTGTCCTTGGTTGCATGCTTAGGTCCCATGCAAGAAATGGGAATGAATTTCACACACCATGCCACCGTCACTCGGCCGCAAACATTGAGATACCTGGTTTTCAAATTCTAGTAAATCCAAAACTCGTCTGAAATTCATGAAACTTGGCATGCCATCATGGAGCGGCATCAACATGCCGTGGTAAATTTTTTGTCCCATTTGGGGCAGGTTTGGTTATAAGCTTCTTAGAAACCAGAGCTTCTCACCACAAGCGTGATGGTTTCGGTAGGGAACGTGCCACCTTTGGGGACGAAACGATATCCGTTGCCTCTTATTGCTTTCAAAATCTTTCGAGTGTCAACATAGAACAACAGGAGTGTTGTGTTCAATTTTGGAATTTTTCGGGGTTCGTTTGGACATTTTTATACATTAACTAGGTTTTCCAGGCATTGTTATGCGCATAATTCAAATTTGAAGTACATGCATATTCTCCAGTGCATATAAACTGGTTGAAAAATCAAATATGTGTCCTTGGTTGCATGCTTAGGTCCCATGCAAGAAATGGGAATGAATTTCACACACCATGCCACCGTCACTCGGCCGCAAACATTGAGATACCTGGTTTTCAAATTCTAGTAAATCCAAAACTCGTCTGAAATTCATGAAACTTGGCATGCCATCATGGAGCGGCATCAACATGCCGTGGTAAATTTTTTGTCCCATTTGGGGCAGGTTTGGTTATAAGCTTCTTAGAAACCAGAGCTTCTCACCACAAGCGTGATGGTTTCGGTAGGGAACGTGCCACCTTTGGGGACGAAACGATATCCGTTGCCTCTTATTGCTTTCAAAATCTTTCGAGTGTCAACATAGAACAACAGGAGTGTTGTGTTCAATTTTGGAATTTTTCGGGGTTCGTTTGGACATTTTTATACATTAACTAGGTTTTCCAGGCATTGTTATGCGCATAATTCAAATTTGAAGTACATGCATATTCTCCAGTGCATATAAACTGGTTGAAAAATCAAATATGTGTCCTTGGTTGCATGCTTAGGTCCCATGCAAGAAATGGGAATGAATTTCACACAACATGCCACCGTCACTCGGCCGCAAACATTGATATACCTGGTTTTTAAATTCTAAAAAATCCAAAACTCGTCTGAAATTCATGAAACTTGGCTTGCTATCATGGAGCGGCATCAACATGCCGTGGTAAATTTTTTGTCCCATTTGGGGCAGGTTTGGTTATAAGCTTCTCAGAAACCAGAGCTTCTCACCACAAGCGTGATGGTTTCGGTAGGGAACGTGCCACCTTTGGGGACGAAACGATATCCGTTGCCTCTTATTGCTTTCAAAATCTTTCGAGTGTCAACATAGAACAACAGGAGTGTTGTGTTCAATTTTGGAATTTTTTGGGGTTCGTTTGGACATTTTTATACATTAACTAGGTTTTCCAGGCATTGTTATGCGCACAATTCAAATTTGAAGTACATGCATATTCTCCAGTGCATATAAACTGGTTGAAAAATCAAATATGTGTCCTTGGTTGCATGCTTAGGTCCCATGCAAGAAATGGGAATGAATTTCACACACCATGCCACCGTCACTCGGCCGCAAACATTGAGATACCTGGTTTTTAAATTCTAGTAAATCCAAAACTCGTCTGAACTTCATGAAACTTGGCATGCTATCATGGAGCGGCATCAACATGCCGTGGTAAATTTTTTGTCCCATTTGGGGGCAGGTTTGGTTATAAGCTTCTCAGAAACCAGAGCTTCTCACAACAAGCGTGATGGTTTCGGTAGGGAACGTGCCACCTTTGGGGACGAAATAATATCCGTTGTCTCTTATTGCTTTCAAAATCTTTCGAGTGTCAACATAGAACAACAGGAGTGTTGTGTTCAATTTTGGAATTTTTGGGGTTCGTTTGGAAATTTTTTACACATTAACTGGGTTTTCCAGGCATTTTATGCGCATAATTCAAATTTGAAGTACATGCATATTCTCCAGTGCATATAAACTGGTTGAAAAATCAAATATGTGTCCTTGGTTGCATGCTTAGGTCCCATGCAAGAAATGGGAATGAATTTCACACACCATGCCACCGTCACTCGGCCGCAAACATTGATATACCTGGTTTTTAAATTCTAAAAAAATCCAAAACTCGTCTGAAATTCATGAAACTTGGCTTGCTATCATGGAGCAGCATCAACATGCCGTGGTAAATTTTTTGTCCCATTTGGGGCAGGTTTGGTTATAAGCTTCTCAGAGACCAGAGCTTCTCACAACAAGCGTGATGGTTTCGGTAGGGAACGTGCCACCTTTGGGGACGAAACGATATCCGTTGCCTCTTATTGCTTTAAAAAAATTGGAGTGTCAACATAGAACAACAGGAGTGTTGTGTTCAATTTTGGAATTTTTCGGGGTTCGTTTGGACATTTTTACACATTAACTGGGTTTTCCAGGCATTGTTATGCGCATAATACAAATTTGAAGTACATGCATATTCTCCAGTGCATATAAACTGGTTGAAAAATCAAATATGTGTCCTTGGTTGCATGCTTAGGTCCCATGCAAGAAATGGGAATGAATTTCACACACCATGCCACCGTCACTCGGCCGCAAACATTGATATACCTGGTTTTTAAATTCTAAAAAATCCAAAACTCGTCTGAAATTCATGAAACTTGGCTTGCTATCATGGAGCGGCATCAACATGCCGTGGTAAATTTTTTGTCCCATTTGGGGCAGGTTTGGTTATAAGCTTCTCAGAAACCAGAGCTTCTCACCACAAGCGTGATGGTTTCGGTAGGGAACGTGCCACCTTTGGGGACGAAACGATATCCGTTGCCTCTTATTGCTTTCAAAATCTTTCGAGTGTCAACATAGAACAACAGGAGTGTTGTGTTCAATTTTGGAATTTTTTGGGGTTCGTTTGGACATTTTTATACATTAACTAGGTTTTCCAGGCATTGTTATGCGCACAATTCAAATTTGAAGTACATGCATATTCTCCAGTGCATATAAACTGGTTGAAAAATCAAATATGTGTCCTTGGTTGCATGCTTAGGTCCCATGCAAGAAATGGGAATGAATTTCACACACCATGCCACCGTCACTCGGCCGCAAACATTGAGATACCTGGTTTTTAAATTCTAGTAAATCCAAAACTCGTCTGAACTTCATGAAACTTGGCATGCTATCATGGAGCGGCATCAACATGCCGTGGTAAATTTTTTGTCCCATTTGGGGGCAGGTTTGGTTATAAGCTTCTCAGAAACCAGAGCTTCTCACAACAAGCGTGATGGTTTCGGTAGGGAACGTGCCACCTTTGGGGACGAAATAATATCCGTTGTCTCTTATTGCTTTCAAAATCTTTCGAGTGTCAACATAGAACAACAGGAGTGTTGTGTTCAATTTTGGAATTTTTGGGGTTCGTTTGGAAATTTTTTACACATTAACTGGGTTTTCCAGGCATTGTTATGCGCATAATACAAATTTGAAGTACATGCATATTCTCCAGTGCATATAAACTGGTTGAAAAATCAAATATGTGTCCTTGGTTGCATGCTTAGGTCCCATGCAAGAAATGGGAATGAATTTCACACACCATGCCACCGTCACTCGGCCGCAAACATTGAGATACCTGGTTTTCAAATTCTAGTAAATCCAAAACTCGTCTGAAATTCATGAAACTTGGCATGCTATCATGGAGCGGCATCAACATGCCGTGGTAAATTTTTTGTCCCATTTGGGGCAGGTTTGGTTATAAGCTTCTCAGAAACCAGAGCTTCTCACAACAAGCGTGATGGTTTCGGTAGGGAACGTGCCACCTTTGGGGACGAAACGATATCCGTTGCCTCTTATTGCTTTCAAAATCTTTCGAGTGTCAACATAGAACAACAGGAGTGTTGTGTTCAATTTTGGAATTTTTCGGGGTTCGTTTGGACATTTTTACACATTAACTGGTTTTCCAGGCATTTTATGCGCATAATTCAAATTTGAATTACATGCACATTCTCCAGTGCATATAAACTGGTTGAAAAATCAAATATGTGTCCTTGGTTGCATGCTTTGGTCCCATGCTGGAAATGGGAATGAATTTCACACACCCTGCCAACGTCACTCGGCCGCAAACATTGAGATACTTGGTTTTAAAATTCTAGTAAATCCAAAACTCGTCTAAAATTCATGAAACTTGGCATGCTAATATGGAGCGGCATCAACATGCCGTGGTAAATTTTTTGTCCCATTTGGGGCAGGTTTTGTTATAAGCTTCTCACAACAAGCGTGATGGTTTCGGTAGGGAATGTGCCACCGTTGGGGACGAAACGATGTCCGTTGCCTCTTATTGCTTTAAAAAAAATTTGAGTGTCAACACAGAACAACAGGAGTGTTGTGTTCAATTTTGGAATTTTGCGGGGTTCGTTTTGAAATTTATATAAATTAACTAGGTTTTCCAGGCATTGTTATGCGCATAATTCAAATTTGAAGTACATGCATATTCTCCAGTGCATATAAACTGGTTGAAAAATCAAATATGTGTCCTTGGTTGCATGCTTAGGTCCCATGCAAGAAATGGGAATGAATTTCACAGACCATGCCACCGTCACTCGGCCGCAAACATTGAGATACCTGGTTTTAAAATTCTAGTAAATCCAAAACTCGTCTGAAATTCATGAAACTTGGCATGCTATCATGGAGCGGCATCAACATGCCGTGGTAAATTTTTTGTCCCATTTGGGGCAGGTTTGGTTATAAGCTTCTCAGAAACCAGAGCTTCTCACAACAAGCGTGATGGTTTCGGTAGGGAACGTGCCACCTTTGGGGACGAAACAATATCCATTGCCTCTTATTGCTTTCAAAATCTTTCGAGTGTCAACATAGAACAACAGGAGTGTTGTGTTCAATTTTGGAATTTTTCGGGGTTCGTTTGGACATTTTTACACATTAACTGGGTTTTCCAGGCATTTTATGCGCATAATTCAAATTTGAACTACATGCACATTCTCCAGTGCATATAAACTGGTTGAAAAATCAAATATGTGTCCTTGGTTGCATGCTTAGGTCCCATGCAAGAAATGGGAATGAATTTCACACACCCTGCCAACGTCACTCGGCCGCAAACATTGAGATACCTGGTTTTTAAATTCTAGTAAATCCAAAACTCGTCTAAAATTCATGAAACTTGGCATGGTATCATGGAGCGGCATCACCATGCCGTGGTAAATTTTTTGTCCCATTTGGGGCAGGTTTGGTTATAAGCTTCTCAGAAACCAGAGCTTCTCACAACAAGCGTGATGGTTTCGGTAGGGAACGTGCCACCTTTGGGGACGAAACGATATCCGTTGCCTCTTATTGCTTTCAAAATCTTTCGAGTGTCAACATAGAACAACAGGAGTGTTGTGTTCAATTTTGGAATTTTTCGGGGTTCGTTTGGACATTTTTATACAATAACTAGGTTTTCCAGGCATTGTTATGCGCATAATTCAAATTTGAAGTACATGCATATTCTCCAGTGCATATAAACTGGTTGAAAAATCAAATATGTGTCCTGGGTTGCATGCTTAGGTCCCATGCAAGAAATGGGAATGAATTTCACACACCATGCCACCGTCACTCGGCCGCAAACATTGAGATACCTGGTTTTCAAATTCTAGTAAATCCAAAACTCGTCTGAAATTCATGAAACTTGGCATGCTATCATGGAGCGGCATCAACATGTCGTGGTAAATTTTTTGTCCCATTTGGGGCAGGTTTGGTTATAAGCTTCTCAGAAACCAGAGCTTCTCACCACAAGCGTGATGGTTTCGGTAGGGAACGTGCCACCTTTGGGGACGAAACGATATCCGTTGCCTCTTATTGCTTTCAAAATCTTTCGAGTGTCAACATAGAACAACAGGAGTGTTGTGTTCAATTTTGGAATTTTTCGGATTTCGTTTGGACATTTTTATACATTAACTAGGTTTTCCAGGCATTGTTATGCGCATAATTCAAATTTGAAGTACATGCATATTCTCCAGTGCATATAAACTGGTTGAAAAATCAAATATGTGTCCTTGGTTGCATGCTTAGGTCCCATGCAAGAAATGGGAATGAATTTCACACACCATGCCACCGTCACTCGGCCGCAAACATTGAGATACCTGGTTTTTAAATTCTAGTAAATCCAAAACTCGTTTGAAATTCATGAAACATGGCATGCTATCATGGAGCGGCATCAACATGCCGTGGTAAATTTTTTGTCCCATTTGGGGGCAGGTGTGGTTATAAGCTTCTCAGAAACCAGAGCTTCTCACAACAAGCGTGATGGTTTCGGTAGGGAACGTGCCACCTTTGGGGACGAAACAATATCCGTTGTCTCTTATTGCTTTCAAAATCTTTCGAGTGTCAACATAGAACAACAGGAGTGTTGTGTTCAATTTTGGAATTTTTCGGGGTTCGTTTGGAATTTTTTTACACATTAACTGGGTTTTCCAGGCATTTTATGCGCATAATTCAAATTTGAACTACATGCACATTCTCCAGTGCATATAAACTGGTTGAAAAAACAATTATGTGTCCTTCGTTGCATGCTTAGGTCCCATGCAAGAAATGGGAATGAAATTCACACACCCTGCCAACGTCACTCGGCCGCAAACATTGAGATACCTGGTTTTTAAATTCTAGTAAATCCAAAACTCGTCTAAAATTCATGAAACTTGGCTTGCTATCATGGAGCGGCATCAACATGCCGTGCTAATTTTTTTGTCCCATTTGGGGTAGGTTTGGTTATAAGCTTCTCAGAAACCAGATCTTCTCACAACAAGCGTGATGGTTTAGGTAGGGAACGTGCCACCTTTGGGGACGAAACGATGTCCGTTGCCTCTTATTGCTTTAAAAAAAATTTGAGTGTCAACATAGAACAACAGGAGTGTTGTGTTCAATTTTGGAATTTTTCGGGGTTCGTTTGGACATTTTTATACATTAACTAGGTTTTCCAGGCATTGTTATGCGCATAATTCAAATTTGAAGTACATGCATATTCTCCAGTGCATATAAACTGGTTGAAAAATCAAATATGTGTCCTTGGTTGCATGCTTAGGTCCCATGCAAGAAATGGGAATGAATTTCACACACCATGCCACCGTCACTCGGCCGCAAACATTGAGATACCTGGTTTTTAAATTCTAGTAAATCCAAAACTCGTCTGAAATTCATGAAACTTGGCATGCTATCATGGAGCGGCATCAACATGCCGTGGTAAATTTTTTGTCCGATTTGGGGCAGGTTTGGTTATAAGCTTCTCAGAAACCAGAGCTTCTCACAACAAGCGTGATGGTTTCGGTAGGGAACGTGCCACCTTTGGGGACGAAACAATATCCGTTGCCTCTTATTGCTTTCAGAATCTTTCGAGTGTCAACATAGAACAACAGGAGTGTTGTGTTCAATTTTGGAATTTTTCGGGGATCGTTTGGAATTTTTTTACACATTAATTGGGTTTTCCAGGCATTTTATGCGCATAATTCAAATTTGAACTACATGCACAATCTCCAGTGCATATAAACTAGTTGAAAAATCAAATATGTGTCCTTGGTTGCATGCTTAGGTCCCATGCAAGAAATGGGAATGAATTTCACACACCCTGCCAACATCACTCGGCCGCAAACATTGAGATACCTGGTTTTTAAATTCTAGTAAATCCAAAACTCGTCTAAAATTCATGAAACTTGGCTTGCTATCATGGAGCGGCATCAACAAGCCGTGTTAAATTTTTTGTCCCAATTGGGGCACGTTTGGTTATAAGCTTCTCAGAAACCAGAGCTTCTCACAACAAGCGTGATGGGTTCGGTAGGGAACGTGCCACCTTTGGGGACGAAACGATGTCCGTTGCCTCTTATTGCTTTAAAAAAAATTTGAGTGTGAACATAGAACAACAGGAGTGTTGTGTTCAATTTTGGAATTTTTCGGGGTTCGTTTGGACATTTTTATACATTAACTAGGTTTTCCAGGCATTGTTATGCGCATAATTCAAATTTGAAGTACATGCATATTCTCCAGTGCATATAAACTGGTTGAAAAATCAAATATGTGTCCTTGGTTGCATGCTTAGGTCCCATGCAAGAAATGGGAATGAATTTCACACACCATGCCACCGTCACTCGGCCGCAAACATTGAGATACCTGGTTTTTAAATTCTAGTAAATCCAAAACTCGTCTGAAATTCATGAAACTTGGTGCTATCATGGAGCGGCATGAACATGCCGTGGTAAATTTTTTGTCCCATTTGGGGCAGGTTTGGTTATAAGCTTCTCAGAAACCAGAGCTTCTCACAACAAGCGTGATGGTTTCGGTAGGGAACGTGCCACCTTTGGGGACGAAACAATATCCGTTGCCTCTTATTGCTTTCAGAATCTTTCGAGTGTCAACATAGAACAACAGGAGTGTTGGGTTCAATTTTGGAATTTTTCGGGGTTCGTTTGGACATTTTTACACATTAACTGGGTTTTCCAGGCATTTTATGCGCGTAATTCAAATTTGAACTACATGCACATTCTCCAGTGCATATAAACTGGTTGAAAAATCAAATATGTGTCCTTGGTTGCATGCTTAGGTCCCATGCAAGAAATGGGAATGAATTTCACACACCCTGCCAACGTCACTCGGCCGCAAACATTGAGATACCTTGTTTTTAAATTCTAGTAAATCCAAAACTCGTCTAAAATTCATGAAACTTGGCATGCTATCATGTAGCGGCATCACCATGCCGTGGTAAATTTTTTGTCCCATTTGGGGTAGGTTTGGTTATAAGCTTCTCAGAAACCAAAGGTTCTCACAACAAGCGTGATGGTTTCGGTAGGGAACGTGCCACCTTTGGAGACGAAACGATGTCCGTTGCCTCTTATTGCTTTAAAAAAAATTGAGTGTCAACATAGAACAACAGGAGTGTTGTGTTCAATTTTGGAATTTTTCGGGGTTCGTTTGGACATTTTTATACATTAACTAGGTTTTCCAGGCATTGTTATGCACATAATTCAAATTTGAAGTACATGCATATTCTCCAGTGCATATAAACTGGTTGAAAAATCAAATATGTGTCCTTGGTTGCATGCTTAGGTCCCATGCAAGAAATGGGAATGAATTTCACACACCATGCCACCGTCACTCGGCCGCTAACATTGAGATACCTGGTTTTCAAATTCTAGTAAATCCAAAACTCGTCTGAAATTCATGAAACTTGGCATGCTATCCTAGAGCGGCATCAACATGCCGTGGTAAATTTTTTGTCCCATTTGGGGCAGGTTCGGTTATAAGCTTCTCAGAAACCAGAGCTTCTCACCACAAGCGTGATGGTTTCGGTAGGGAACGTGCCACCTTTGGGGACGAAACGATATCCGTTGCCTCTTATTGCTTTCAAAATCTTTCGAGTGTCAACATAGAACAACAGGAGTGTTGTGTTCAATTTTGGAATTTTTCTGGGTTCGTTTGAACATTTTTACACATTAACTGGGTTTTCCAGGCATTTTATGCGCATATTTCAAATTTGAACTACATGCACATTCTCCAGTGCATATAAACTGGTTGAAAAATCAAATATGTGTCCTTGGTTGCATGCTTAGGTCCCATGCAAGAAATGGGAATGAATTTCACACACCCTGCCAACGTCACTCGGCCGCAAACATTGAGATACCTGGTTTTAAAATTCTAGTAAATCCAAAACTCGTCTAAAATTCCTGAAACTTGGCATGCTATCAAGCAGCGGCATCACCATGCCGTGGTAAATTTTTGTCCCATTTGGGGCAGGTTTGGTTATAAGCTTCTCAGAAACCAGAGCTTCTCACAACAAGCGTGATGGTTTCGGTAGGGAACGTGCCACCTTTGGGGACGAAACGATGTCCGTTGCCTCTTATTGCTTTAAAAAAATTTGAGTGTCAACATAGAACAACAGGAGTGTTGTGTTCAATTTTGGAATTTTTCGGGGTTCGTTTGGACATTTTTATACATTAACTAGGTTTTCCAGGCATTGTTATGCGCATAATTCAAATTTGAAGTACATGCATATTCTCCAGTGCATATAAACTGGTTGAAAAATCAAATATGTGTCCTTGGTTGCATGCTTAGGTCCCATGCAAGAAATGGGAATGAATTTCACACACCATGCCACCGTCACTCGGCCGCAAACATTGAGATACCTGGTTTTTAAATTCTAGTAAATCCAAAACTCGTCTGAAATTCATGAAACTTGGCATGCTATCATGGAGCGGCATCAACATGCCGTGGTAATTTTTTTGTCCCATTTGGGGCAGGTTTGGTTATAAGCTTCTCAGAAACCAGAGCTTCTCACAACAAGCGTGATGGTTTCGGTAGGGAACGTGCCACCTTTGCGGACGAAACAATATCCGTTGCCTCTTATTGCTTTCAGAATCTTTCGAGTGTCAACATAGAACAACAGGAGTGTTGTGTTCAATTTTGGAATTTTTCGGGGATCGTTTGGAATTTTTTTACATATTAATTGAGTTTTCCAGGCATTTTATGCGCATAATTCAAATTTGAACTACATGCACATTCTCCAGTGCATATAAACTAGTTGAAAAATCAAATATGTGTCCTTGGTTGCATGCTTAGGTCCCATGCAAGAAATGGGAATGAATTTCACACACCCTGCCAACATCACTCGGCCGCAAACATTGAGATACCTGGTTTTAAATTCTAGTAAATCCAAAACTCGTCTAAAATTCATGAAACTTGGCTTGCTATCATGGAGCGGCATCAACATGCCGTGTTTAATTTTTTGTCCCAATTGGGGCAGGTTTGGTTATAAGCTTCTCAGAAACCAGAGCTTCTCACAACAAGCGTGATGGGTTCGGTAGGGAACGTGCCACCTTTGGGGACGAAACGATGTCCGTTGCCTCTTATTGCTTTAAAAAAAATTTGAGTGTCAACATAGAACAACAGGAGTGTTGTGTTCAATTTTGGAATTTTTCGGGGTTCGTTTGGACATTTTTATACATTAACTAGGTTTTCCAGGCATTGTTATGCGCATAATTCAAATTTGAAGTACATGCATATTCTCTAGTGCATATAAACTGGTTGAAAAATCAAATATGTGTCCTTGGTTGCATGCTTAGCACTACTGGAATCAGCTAATTTGCCATCTGCCAGCTCTTTGCCGTCCGCTAGCTGACGGCAAAGAAGCTCTTTGCCGTCCGCCAGCTCTTTGCCATCAGCTACCCAAAAGCAGACGGCAAAGAAGCTCTTTGCCGTCTGCCAGCTCTTTGCCGTCGGCCAGCTGACGGCAAAGAATCTTTGCCGTCCGCTGGCGGACCGCAAAGAGTGAGGTGGCCCCCACCCCCCGCCCGTTTTTGAAAAACTTAACGGGCCACCTCTTTGCCGTCCGCTAGCGGACGGCAAAGAGGCAAAAAAGCGGACGGCAAAGGGGGGCGGACGGCAAAGAGCCTACTACCTAACGGCCCGTACCCCCGCCCGTTACTCGCTTCTTCCCTCTCCCTCCCACGCCGCCGTTTCTCTCCTCCCACGCCGCCGCCCGCCGCGCGCCGCCGCCGCCCCGTCGCCCCCGCCGCCCCGGCTCGCCGCCGCCCCGGGGCCCCGTCGCCCTCACCGCCCCGGCCCCCCGCCGCCCCCCGCGCCCCCCGCCCCC